>NW_025754010.1:0-9783 GCF_021184085.1 Oncorhynchus gorbuscha | reverse complement strand
CTATTACCCTATTACCCTATTAAACTATTACCCTATTAAACTATAAAACTATTACCCTATTTAACTATTAAACTATTAAACTATTACCCTATTACCCTATTAAACTATTAACATATTAAACTATTACCCTATTAAACTATTAAACTATTAAACTATTACCCTATTAAACTATTACCCTATTAAACTATTACCCTATTAAACTATTACCCTATTAAACTATTAAACTATTAAACTATTAAACTATTACCCTATTACCCTATTAAACTATTAAACTATTAAACTATTAAACTATTAAACTATTACCCTATTAAACTATTAAACTATTACCCTATTAAACTATTAAACTATTACCCTATTAAACTATTACCCTATTAAACTATTAAACTATTACCCTATTACACTATTAAACTATTACCCTATTAAACTATTAAACTATTAAACTATTACCCTATTAAACTATTACCCTATTACCCTATTAAACTATTAAACTATTAAACTATTACCCTATTAAACTATTAAACTATTAAACTATTACCCTATTAAACTATTAAACTATTAAACTATTACCCTATTACTATTACCCTATTAAACTATTACCCTATTAAACTATTAAACTATTACCCCATTAAACTATTACTATTAAACTATTAAACTATTAAACTATTACCCTATTAAAACTATTACCCTATTACCCTATTAAACTATTAAACTATTAAACTATTACCCTATTACCCTATTAACTATTACCCTATTAAAACTATTAAACTATTACCCTATTACCCTATTAAACTATTACCCTATTACCCTATTAAACTATTAAACTATTAAACTATTACCCTATTAACCTATTACCCCATTAAACTATTACCCTATTACCCTATTAAACTATTAAACTATTACCCCATTAAACTATTAAACTATTAAACTATTAAACTATTACCCTATTACCCCATTAAACTATTACCCTATTACCCTATTAAACTATTACCCTATTACCCCATTAAACTATTACCCTATTAAACTATTACCCTATTAAACTATTACCCTATTAAACTATTAAACTATTAAACTATTAAACTATTACCCTATTAAACTATTACCCTATTACCCCATTAAACTATTACCCTATTACCCTATTAAACTATTACCCCATTAAACTATTACCCTATTAAACTATTACCCTATTACCCCATTAAACTATTAAACTATTACCCTATTAAACTATTACCCTATTACCCCATTAAACTTATTACCCTATTAAACTATTACCCTTATTAAACTATTAAACTATTAAACTATTACCCTATTAAACTATTACCTATTAAACTATTACCCTATTTAACTATTAAACTATTACACTATTAAACTATTAAACTACCCTATTAAACTATTAAACTATTAAACTATTAAACTATTACCCTATTAAACTATTAAACTATTACCCCATTAAACTATTAAACTATTACCCCATTAAACTATTAACATATTAAACTATTAAACTATTACCCTATTACCCTATTAAACTATTACCCTATTAAACTATTAAACTATTACCCTATTACCCTATTAAACTATTACCCTATTACCCTATTAAACTATTACCTATTACACTATTACCCTATTAAACTATTACTATTAAACTATTAAACTATTACCCCATTAAACTATTACCCTATTACCTATTAAACTATTACCTATTAAACTATTAATTACCATTAAAAACTATTACCCTATTAAACTATTACTATTACATTAAACTATTACCCTATTACTATTAAACTATTAAACTATTACCCTATTAAACTATTACCTATTAAACTATTACTATTAAACTATTACCCTATTAAACTATTACACTATTAAACTATTACTATTACCCTATTACTATTACTATTAAACTATTACCCTATTAAACTATTACCCTATTACCCTATTAAACACTATTAAACTATTACCCTATTAAACTATTAAACTATTACCCTATTACCCTATTAAACTATTACCCCATTAAACTATTACCCTATTAAACTATTACCTATTAAACTATTACCCTATTAAACTATTAAACTATTACCCTATTACACCCTATTAAACCCTATTACCCTATTACCCTATTACCTATTAAACTATTAAACTATTAAACTATTAAACTATTAAACTATTACCCTATTAAACTATTACCCTATTAAACCCTATTAAACTATTAAACTATTACACTATTACCCTATTACCTATTAAACTATTACACTATTACTATTACACTATTACACTATTACCCTATTAAACTATTACCCTATTACACTATTACCCTATTACACTATTACCCTATTAAACTATTACACTATTAAACTATTAAACTATTACCCTATTACTATTAGTATTACCCTATTAAACTATTAAACTATTACACTATTACCCTATTACCCTATTAAACTATTACCCTATTACCACTATTACCCTATTAAACTATTACTATTACCCTATTACACTATTAAACACTATTACTATTAAACTATTACCCTATTACCCTATTATTACCTATTAAACTATTAAACTAACTATTACCCATTAAACTATTACCCTATTACACTATTACACTATTACCCCATTAAACTATTACCCCTATTACTATTAAACTATTACCCTATTAAACTATTACCCTATTACTATTAAACTATTACCCTATTACACTATTACCCTATTACCCTATTACCCTATTACCCTATTACACTAATACACTATTACCCTATTACACTATTAAACTATTAAACTATTACACTATTAAACTATTACCTATTAAACTATTACCCTATTACACTATTACACTATTACCCCATTAAACTATTACCCTATTACACTATTCCCTACCCTATTACACTATTACCCTACACCCCATTAAACTATTACCCTATTACCCCATTAAACTATTACCCTATTACACTATTACACTATTACACTATTAAACTATTACACTATTACACTATTACCCTATTACACTATTACCCTATTACCCCATTAAACTATTACCCTATTACACTATTACACTATTACCTAGTTTATTAAACTATTACTATTACCCTATTACACTATTACACTATTACCCTATTACACTATTACCCTATTACCCTATTACACTATTACCCTATTAAACTATTAACCTATTACTAGTCCAATACCTATTAACACTATTACCCTATTAAACTATTAAACTATTACCCTCCCATTACACTATTACCCTATTACACTATTACCCTATTACACTATTACTATTAACTATTACCCCATTAAACTATTACCCTATTACCCCATTAAACTATTACCCTATTACACTATTACACTATTACCCATTAAACTATTAAACTATTAAACTATTACCCTATTACATTAAACTATTACCCTATTACCCCATTAAACTATTACCCTATTACCCTATTACATTAAACTATTACCCTATTACCCTATTACCCCATTAAACTATTACCCTATTACATTAAACTATTACTATTAAACTATTACCCCATTAAACTATTACCCTATTATTACACTATTACCCTATTACCCCATTAAACTATTACCTTATTAAACTATTACCCCATTAAACTATTACCCTATTACCCCATTAAACTATTACCCTATTACACTATTACCCCATTAAACTATTACCCTATTACCCCATTAAACTATAACCCTATTACCCTATTAAACCCCATTATTAACTATTACCCTATTAAACTATTACCCTATTACCCCTATTAATTACCCTATTACCCTATTACCCTATTACACTATTAAACTATTACCCTATTACCCTATTAAACTATTACCCTATTACCCCATTAAACTATTACCCTATTACCCTATTACATTAAACTATTACCCTATTACACTAACTATTACCCCATTAAACTATTACCCTATTACCCTATTAAACTATTACCCTATTACACTATTACCCTATTAAACTATTACCCTATACCCTATTAAACTATTACTATTAAACTATTACACTATTACACTATTACCCATTAAACTATTACCCTATTAAACTATTACCCTATTACCCCATTAAACTATTACCCTATTACATTAAACTATTACCCCCTATTACACTATTACACTATTAAACTATTACCCTATTACCCCATTAAACTATTACCCTATTACACTATTACCCTATTAAACTATTACCCCATTAAACTATTACCTATTAAACTATTACTATTACTATTACCCTATTACCCCATTAAACTATTACCCTATTACCCTATTAAACTATTACCCTATTACCCCATTAAACTATTACCCTATTACTATTAAACTATTACCCTATTACACTATTACTATTACCCCTATTAACTATTACCCTATTACACTATTACCCTATTAAACTATTACCCTAACTATTACCCTATTACCCATTAAACTATTATTACACTATTACACTATTACCCCATTAAACTATTACCCTATTACACTATTACCCTATTACACTATTACTATTACCCTATTAAACTATTAAACTATTACCCTATTACCCCATTAAACTATTACCCTATTACCCCATTAAACTATTACCCTATTACCCTATTACCCTATTACCCTATTACCCCATTAAACTATTACCCTATTACACTATTACCCTATTACCCCATTAAACTATTACCCTATTACACTATTACCCTATTACCCCATTAAACTATTACCCCCTATTAAACTATTACCCTATTACCCTATTATTAACTATTACCCTATTACCTATTACCCCATTAAACTATTACCCTATTACTATTAAACTATTACCCTATTAACTATTACCCCATTAAACTATTATTACCCTATTACACTATTACCCTATTACCCCATTAAACTATTACCCTATTACACTATTACCCTATTACCCCATTAAACTATTACCCTATTACACTATTACCCTATTACCCCATTAAACTATTACCCTATTACCCCATTAAACTATTACCCTATTACACTATTACACTATTACCCCATTAAACTATTACCCTATTACACTATTACCCTATTACCCTATTAAACTATTACCCTATTACACTATTACCCTATTACCATTAAACTATTACCCTATTACCCCATTAAACTATTACCCTATTACCCCATTAAACTATTACCCTATTACACTATTACCCTATTACCCCATTAAACTATTACCCTATTACCCCATTAAACTATTACCCTATTACACTATTACCCTATTACCCCATTAAACTATTACCCTATTACCCCATTAAACTATTACCCTATTACCCCATTAAACTATTACCCTATTACCCTATTACACTATTACCCCATTAAACTATTACCCTATTACCCCATTAAACTATTACCCTATTACCCCATTAAACTATTACCCTATTACACTATTACCCTATTACCCTATTACACTATTACACTATTACCCTATTACCCCATTAAACCCCATTATTAAACTATTACCCTATTACACTATTACCCTATTACCCTATTACCCCATTAAACTATTACCCTATTACCCTATTACCCCATTAAACTATTACCCCATTAAACTATTACCCTATTACACTATTACCCTATTACCCCATTAAACTATTACCCTATTACCCTATTACCCTATTACACTATTAAACTATTAAACTATTACACTATTTACCCTATTACCCCATTAACTATCCTATTACCCTATTACCCCATTAAACTATTACCCTATTACCCCTATTAAACTATTACCCTATTACCCTATTACCCCATTACCCTATTACCCATTACTATTACTATTACCCCATTAAACTATTACCCTATTACCCCATTAAACTATTACCCTATTACCCTATTACCCCATTAAACTATTACCCTATTACACTATTAAACTATACCCTATTACCCTATTACCCTATTACCCCATTAAACTATTACCCTATTACCCTATTACCCTATTACCCCATTAAACTATTACCCTATTACACTATTATCCCATTAAACTATTACCCTATTACCCCATTAAACTATTACCCTATTACCCTATTACCCCATTAAACTATTACCCTATTACACTATTACACTATTACACTATTACCCTATTACACTATTACCCTATTACATTAAACTATTACCCTATTACACTATTACCCTATTACCCTATTACACTATTACCCTATTACCCTATTACACTATTACACTATTACACTATTACCCTATTACACTATTACACTATTACCCTATTACCCCATTAAACTATTACCCTATTACACTATTACCCTATTACCCCATTAAACTATTACCCTATTACCCTATTACCCTATTACCCTATTACCCCATTAAACTATTACCCTATTACCCTATTACCCTATTACCCTATTAAACTATTTATTACACTATTACCCTATTACACTATTACCACTATTACACTATTAACCTATTACCCTATTACAGTATTACCCTATTAAACTATTACTATTACCCTCAACTATTACCCTATTACCCTATTAAACTATTACACTATTACACTATTACCCTATTACCCTATTAAACTATTACCCCATTAAACTATTACCCTATTAAACTATTACCCTATTACACTATTACCCCATTAAACTATTACCCTAAACTATTACACTATTACCCTATTACACTATTACCCTATTAAACTATTACCCCTATTAAACTATTAAACTATTACCCTATTACACTAATACACTATTACCCTATTAAACTATTACCCTATTACACTAACTATTACCCTATTACACTATTACACTACTATTACCCTATTACCCCTATTAACTATTACCCTATTACACTATTACCACTATTACACTATTAAACTATTACCCTATTACACTATTACCCTATTAAACTATTACCCTATTACACTATTACCCTATTACCCTATTACACTATTACACTATTACCCTATTACCCTATTACCCCATTAAACTATTACCCTATTACACTATTACCCTATTACACTATTACCCTATTAAACTATTACCCTATTAAACTATTACCCTATTACCCCATTAAACTATTACCCTATTAAACTATTACCCTATTACACTATTACACTATTACCCTATTAAACTATTACCCTACACTATTACACTATTACCCTATTACTATTACCCTATTACACTATTTCCCTATTACCCTATTACCCTATTACCCTATTACACTACTATTACACTATTACCCTATTAAACTATTACCCCATTAAACTATTACCCTATTACACTATTACACTATTACCCCATTAAACTATTACCCTATTACCCTATTACCCTATTACCCCATTAAACTATTACCCTATTACACTATTACCCTATTACCCCATTAAACTATTACCCTATTACCCATTAATTACCCTATTACACTATTACCCTATTACACTATTACACTATTACCCTATTAAACTATTACCCCATTAAACTATTACCCTATTACCCTATTACCCTATTACCCTATTACACTATTACACTATTACCCCATTAAACTATTACCCTATTACACTATTACACTATTACCCCATTAAACTATTACCCTATTACCCCATTAAACTATTACCCTATTACACTATTACCCTATTACCCCATTACACTATTACCCTATTACACTATTACCCTATTACCCCATTAAACTATTACCCTATTACACTATTACCCTATTACACTATTACCCTATTACCATTAAACTATTACCCTATTACACTATTTCCCTATTACCCTATTACCCTATTACACTATTACCCTATTACCCTATTACCCATTAAACTATTACCCTATTACCCTATTAAACTATTACCCTATTACCCTATTAAACTATTACCCTATTACACTATTACCCTATTACCCTATTACCCTATTACACTATTACCCTATTACCCTATTACCCTATTACACTATTACCCTATTACCCTATTACCCCATTAAACTATTACCCTATTACACTATTACACTATTACCCTATTACCCTATTACCCTATTACCCTATTACACTATTAGCCCATTAAACTATTACCCTATTACCCTATTACACTATTACCCTATTACCATATTACCCCATTAAACTATTACCCTATTACACTATTAAACTATTACCCTATCACCCTATTACCCCATTAAACTATTACCCTATTACACTTTTACCCTATTACCCTATTACCCTATTACACTATTACCCTATTACCCTATTACCCTATTACCCCATTAAACTATTACCCTATTACACTATTAAACTATTACCCTATTACACTATTACCCTATTACCCTATTACCCCATTAAACTATTACCCTATTACCCTATTACCCCATTAAACTATTACCCTATTACACTATTACCCTATTACCCTATTACCCTATTACCCTATTACACTATTACCCTATTACCCTATTACCCCATTAAACTATTACCCTATTACACTATTACCCTATTACACTATTTCCCTATTACCCTATTACCCTATTACACTATTACACTAATATAGTATTACCCTATTACACTATTACACTATTAACCTATTACCCCATTAAACTATTACCCCATTAAACTATTACCCTATTACACTATTACACTATTACCCCATTAAACTATTACCCTATTACACTATTACACTATTACCCTATTACCCTATAACCCTATTACACTATTTCCCTATTACCCTATTACCCTATTACACTATTACACTAATACACTATTACCCTATTACACTATTACACTATTACCCTATTACACTATTACCCTATTACACTATTACCCTATTACACTATTACACTATTACACTATTACACTATTAACCTATTACCCTATTACAGTATTACCCTATTACACTATTACCCTATTACACTATAACCCTATTACACTATTACCCTATTACCCTATTACCCTATTACACTATTACACTATTACACTATTACCCTATTACCCTATTAACCTATTACCCCATTAAACTATTACCCCATTAAACTATTACCCTATTACACTATTACACTATTACCCCATTAAACTATTACCCTATTACACTATTACACTATTACCCTATTACCCTATTACCCTATTACACTATTTCCCTATTACCCTATTACCCTATTACCCTATTACACTAATACACTATTACCCTATTACACTATTACCCTATTACACTATTACACTATTACCCTATTACCCTATTACCCTATTACACTATTTCCCTATTACCCTATTACCCTATTACCCTATTACACTAATACACTATTACCCTATTACACTATTACACTATTACACTATTACACTATTACCCTATTACACTATTACACTATTACCCTATTACACTATTACCCTATTACCCTATTACACTATTACCCTATTACACTATTACACTATTACCCTATTACCCTATTACACTATTACACTATTACCCTATTACCCTATTACCCTATTACACTATTACCCTATTACACTATTAACCTATTACACTATTAACCTATTACCCTATTACACTATTACCCTAGTACACTATTACCCTATTACACTATTAACCTATTACCCCATTAAACTATTACCCCATTAAACTATTACCCTA
This sequence comes from Oncorhynchus gorbuscha, assembly GCF_021184085.1. Taxonomy (NCBI): domain Eukaryota; kingdom Metazoa; phylum Chordata; class Actinopteri; order Salmoniformes; family Salmonidae; genus Oncorhynchus; species Oncorhynchus gorbuscha. The sequence continues at coordinate 221 of NW_025754010.1, read as the reverse complement.
TTACACTATTACACTATTACCCCATTAAACTATTACCCTATTACACTATTACACTATTACCCTATTACCCTATTACCCTATTACACTATTTCCCTATTACCCTATTACCCTATTACCCTATTACACTATTACCCTATTACCCCATTAAACTATTACCCTATTACACTATTACCCTATTACCCCATTAAACTAAGTAATACGTAACTGAACGAAGTAATACC
>NW_025754009.1:0-9784 GCF_021184085.1 Oncorhynchus gorbuscha | reverse complement strand
TCTCAGTTGTTACATTGGTGGCAGTAGTGGGAAAATACTGCAGTCTCTCAATCATTACACTGTTAACAGTGGGCATATAAAGAGCCTTTGGTCCATGTGCTGGTAGAAGGCAGGTTCACAAACAGTAGGCCTAGTTGCCTGAACAGATCTGGGGCAAAGCAGAGGCTGTGAATGCCGGGACAAAGAAGAAGTGGGTCATTTTATGAGAGTGTGTAGCATGAATGACTGCATGTAAACACTTAGATAAGCCAGTCCAGCTGTTGCAGGCTACTGTCTGTCACAGAAGGAAGGAGGCACCAAATGGTTTTCAAAATCCCACTGGGCACAGACGTCAATTCAATGTCTACTCCACGTTGGTTCAATGTCATTTACTTGAAATGACGTGCAATTTAACGTTGATTCAACCAGTGTGTGCCCAGTGGGATGTTTCCAGGTTTGTTGCTGGTCAATCACGAAGGGCCCTGGTGAAACAGGGTAAGTGCTTGACCAGCTGTTCTTATGGTTGCTAGAGGCAACAGCAGTGTTTGTCTAGAGAGGCCTATGGCATACAGTACGTCTACAGACGGGGGTCTGTTGTAATAGGGGATATCTTGTAATCTATCATTATTCACCTGTTTTGCATGACGTCTAGCCCACTTTACATGAGGACACTGAAATCAGGCCACGGTATATGGTCTAGCTATGATGTCCTTAAAGGGTGATTATAAAGGTCATCAGACTCATCAAAAAGGGGATTATAGTAGTAAAAACGACAACATTGGCCATATTCATAGAGAGTCCAAAACTAGAATTTGGCAGTTTGGTTGTGCCCTGAGGATAGCTATATTATATTGATATAATGCACTTTCAAAGGGACCATTTCACCAGCAGGTGTCTCTATTTCCAAAACCTAACACAAACCCACGCACACACACCCACGGAGAGGTTGTGCATAAGAGAGGCTGCACACAGATAACAGGATGTTTACAGTATCCAGTTTCCCACACTCCTTGTAGGTTTATTGACGGTATTGACGGTTCGTTTTACACAGTCTACTCCAGGGATCATCAACTAGATTCAGCAGCGGGACGATTTTTCTTGAGCAGATGGTCAGGTGGCCGAACGTAATTGCAAATAATTTGTCAACTGCAAATTGACCGCAAGAAGCGCAAACAGATATAATATTAAACTAAAACAGAATCATTTCAACCCTTGCTGATATTTGTATATGGTCACATACTGTATATCTCTGTATTATGAGTGGGAATACATTGGAACAAATTTCCTAAATTAAAATCAATTGGAGCTGATTTTCTTCTTTTTTTTACAGTATTTTACGTTCATCAATAAAATAAACAAATATATATATATATATATAATTTTTTCTCAGAAAACGCCAGCAGGGGAACTGTCTACTCTCTGTGGCTGCAGCGTTATTTTCCTTTCACCCTGCATCCACTTCAATGCAATTTAGGCATTGGGGCTGTTGTTAATAGGGTCTCATTGGGGCCATTAAATGAAACATTGTCTTTCTTATGAGAGCTAATTGGGACGAAACAGTCTGCCAACTAGAGGCTCAGTACATAGGGTGTATATGGACAAAGAGAGAAAACGATTGCAGATTCTCATATCTGCACGAGCAGAATGAGAACAAGTCACACATGCAGTAGTCTCGCGTTACCATACCTCCAAAATCACGTCGTTGTAACGCCTCCCTTGAGAAGCCTGGTTCTCGACGAGGCTACGCGTACAGTAATAGAGTCGTAGACAGTTTGAAACATGCATATATAATAAATGTATTATAAAGTAATCATAATACAAAACACAGATATAATTGGTATATGACAACATTTAACAAGTAATTTATAAACATGTAATAAATGATTTAATGACTGCATATAGACAATCTAGGCTGTGCTGCGTGGTTTTGACTGCAATATTGTCTTAAGTCATCTCACTAAAGAAATGCGCGGACACGACGCTTCTGAATGTGGGCTATATTAAAGACACCCGTGAATAGACTGTCCCTAATGTAATTGTGGAAGTTTTGTTTACCATATTTGGCAAGATAGTGACACAGCGCGCATGGGAATTGACAGGACCGGCCGTCATTCACAAAATTCCAGCCCCTAGAACTTTACAAACAAAGCATTGACTCATGTGGACTTGTAGTCCAAAACAAACAAATATAATAAATCCTCATTTTTGGGCACATAATCCTCTCACTTATTTGACGTTACTATTTTATATTTTCATGAACATGTGAACTGTCTAGATTCTAAGCATTTTTTTTGCAATGGACTGACAATTCCTGTCTTGTGATTCGAGAACATGGAATAATTCATCAAGGCCCCCTAGTTATGGCAGGACTTTTGTGGCATACAAATCCATTTGCAGTGCTTTGTTTCCACTGGCTGCCGGCTGGCGTCACTCAAGGGGCACTACTGCTCCTACAGTAAATATTTGTGTTTTCTCAACCGGTTGTGATGGTGAACGACTGAGACTGAAAAGAGGACTAAAACCACGAATATCGAAGTCTAGACACAATACTACGAGACGCGAGTAGAATAAAGCTTCAGCGCAAAATGGATGAGCTCAAACACCAAGTAATGATAAACCAGTTCGTCTTGACAGCGGGTTGTGCTGCAGATCAGGCAAAGCAGCTTTTGCAAGCAGCACATTGGCAATTTGAGGTAAGGGTTAGCTACGATCAGTAGCGAGATGGCGTGCTAATGTTTATGTTTGACTGCGTATGTGACAGACAGTAAATGTAGTTTTGACCGGGCTGCGATGTTCATTGTTGTTGGTCATGGCCGAAATTTGATGTTGCACAAGAACATTCGAAAAGAAAGATCAGTATCAACACTTAAACTCAACTTCTAACATGTATTTATTTGTATTTTTTTATCGAATTGTGCTATTGTATCTGCTTTATAAATATCCGTAGTATCCATTAAGTAAGGCTGGAATGGGAAACGTTTACCCAGTCAATATCCAATTATAATTTACTCTAGAGATGAAATGAACCTGTTCCCATGCAGTGGTTAGGCGAGGCTAGAAAATGCAATTATGCGATATAGACAACCGTTCGTTTTTTTGACTGCACATGATTGTTTAGTCTGCACTGAAAAGTGAAATAGATTTTTTTCACATCACATTTGATTCAGCTCCATTGTTTATGTGCTGAATGTTTTGTAAACACACACTGTACTGACAGAAATCTCTAAACAACATGTATTTATATTGATTTATTTTAAAAATACATGTGTTCTGTGTTCTATGTAGTAGAGTCTAAATGTAATATATATTTTTATTTTTATATTTTATTTTGTTTTAGACTGCCCTCAGTGCCTTTTTTCAAGAAACGAATATTCCATACGGTCACCATCATCAAATGGTGAGTATGGGCTCCGTATCAGAATGCAGTCCACTCTTCACCTTAACCTTTTTTAATATGGTGGTGTTATTTATTTTTAATAGTGTCAATAGTAGTATAGTAGAACTTCACTTAGTAATTACTTAGAAAACGATAATTATGATAGCAACAATAGCAACATGTTGGGAGTCGGTGTCTCTGTAACAAAGCAGGCATTTGCAGGCCATGTTGGAGGCATGCTTGCAGCAGCCACGTCGTGGTCTCTGTAAACAGAGGCATGCTTACTTTTCAGCAGCCAGTGTGGTCTCTGTAAACAGAGGCATGCTTGCAGCAGCCACGTCTGGGTCTCTGTAAACAGAGGCATGCTTGCAGCAGCCACGTCGGGGTCTCTGTAAACAGAGGCATGCTTGCAGCAGCCACGTCGGGGTCTCTGTAAACAGAGGCATGCTTGCAGCAGCCACGTTGTGGTCTCTGTAAACAGAGGCATGCTTGCAGCAGCCACGTCGGGGTCTCTGTAAGCAGAGGGCATGCTTGCAGCAGCCACGCGTCGGGGTCTCTGTAAACAGAGGCATGCTTACTGCAGCAGCCGATCGGGGTCTCTGTAAACAGAGGCATGCTTGCAGCAGCCACGTCGGGGTCTCTGTAAACAGGGCATGCTTGCAGCAACCCGTCGTGGTCTCTGTAAACAGAGGCTGCTGCCAGTACGTCGGGATCTCTGTAAACAATAATAAATATAATATAATAATATATGGCTAGCAGACGCTTTTATCCAGCGACTTACAGTCATGTGTGCATACATTCTACGTATAGGTGGTCCCGGGGATCGAACCCACTACCCTGATGTTACAAGCGCCATGCTCTACCAACTAGGCTACACAGGACCACAGAGGCATGCTTGCAGCAGCCACGTTGGGGTCTCTGTAAACAGAGGCTGCTGCAGCCATGAAGTAGAGATCTCTGTAAACTTTAAGAGGCTGCTAGCAACCACGTCGGGTCTCTGTAAACAGAGGCTGCTAGCAGCCACGTCCGGGTCTCTGTAACCAGAGGCTGCTAGCAGCCACGTCGGGGTCTCTGTAAACAGAGGCATGCTTGCAGCAGCCACGTCGGGGTCTCTGTAAACAGAGGCATGCTTGCAGCAGCCACGTCGGGGTCTCTGTAAACAGAGGCATGCTTGCAGCAGCCACGTCGTGGTCTCTGTAAACAGAGGCATGCTTGCAGCAGCCACGTCGGGGTCTCTGTAAACAGAGGCATGCTTGCAGCAGCCACGTCGGGGTCTCTGTAAACAGAGGCATGCTTGCAGCAGCCACGTCGTGGTCTCTGTAAACAGAGGCATGCTTGCAGCAGCCACGTCGGGGTCTCTGTAAACAGAGGCATGCTTGCAGCAGCCACGTCGGGGTCTCTGTAAACAGAGGCATGCTTGCAGCAGCCACGTCGGGGTCTCTGTAAACAGAGGCTGCTAGCAGCCACGTCGGGGTCTCTGTAAACAGAGGCATGCTTGCAGCAGCCACGTCGGGGTCTCTGTAAACAGAGGCTGCTAGCAGCCACGTCGGGGTCTCTGTAAACAGAGGCATGCTTGCAGCAGCCACGTCGGGGTCTCTGTAAACAGAGGCATGCTTGCAGCAGCCACGTCGGGGTCTCTGTAAACAGAGGCATGCTTGCAGCAGCCACGTTCCGTTCAGCCAGCACAGGCTGCGTTCGATCAGAACCTTGGTGATCATGGAATGGACAGAGGAAAGTTGCAGATGGTTTCGAAGAATATGTCGGTGATATGTGGACTGCATAGTGGTGGATACACGTGGACGGATTTCACATTCTGTGTGCCACAAACACCATATAATGTAACATAGTCCGATAAATGGAGACACCAGGTAATGTCACTTCCCAGAAGAAGGACAGCCAGTCCCTGCTGCTGCAGTTGTCTCCATTTTGTCGGACTATGTTACATCATTATGTGTTGTTCTAAGTGTATTACATGTGTAAAGCAATAGAGGAAACGAAATCTCAAGCATAACATTGTCAGTCAGTCAGTCACTTGTTATGGTTTTGTAAGCACTACACTGCCCACTCAGTGGCACATAGGCCTTTGTGTTGAGCTGCATGTCATGTCACGTTCTGGGACACACCATAGATGAGGATTTGTGGAAATGTTGATCAGTTTGGAGCTGAGCAGAAGCCCATCGCTGTGTTTGTCCAGATCTCTCTCTGTCAGGTGGCCTCACCACGCTAGTGGACATTTAGGTCTTCATGCTGCTGTGTCAATGCAGTGATTGGTATCAGATATACGTTTTATTGGGGTGCATGGCATGATCTTTACAGTGCAGTGTATTCATATAACGCTGTTTATTTAAGCTGGAGAATATGCTGTTTTACCTGAAGCTTTTGTGTTTGAAAGTACAACACTGTAGGAGTGATTCAACCGAGACCTGATGACATCTATTAGCTGTGCAGAAACAGTACTTCTACCTTCCAACCTTTCTTTAGCCTATATGTGTGTCACCTGAAAGAACTTTTTAATTTAGTAAGTCAACATTCACGCAGATATAGGTGAACCTGGGTCGTACACTTGTCTTTGTGTACAGCAGCCTGTCATATCAGTAGGGATTTCATATCCATAGACACAGAATAATGAACCTCCATCTCAATGCAGAACAGTTTGCTCTGTGTCTGTGTGTGTGGTAGTCTACTTCATGGCAGGCTGCAGCCATTGCCAACCCCCTGGAGCCTGTATGTGTGGCTTGGCTATAGAGACGTAATCCACTTTGCTCCAGTCTTTCCTCTAACTGACACACTTTATAGTGATTGACAGACCTGATGGAATCAGCTAAAGCTCCGTAAAGGAAACCGGCATAAACCAGGTCCTGAGCAACTATACTGAACATTAACCATGTCAATGCTCTACAGTACAATACACATGAATATACATCCAGGCTCCAGGGGGTTGGCAATGGATATATGAATATACATACCCCTAACATGAGTGGTAAGATACTTAGCTATGTGTTTGCATGTAGTGTTCTAATGTACGCTACCCTCTTGTCCTCAAGCAGGTGGGATTTCTCTATTCTATGCTCTTGAATTCACATAAATGTTTATCCTCAGTATAATGAGATGATGACTGTTCCAGAGTATACTATAAAATATTATCTTTATTCATTTAGACTTTCCTTTAGCTAAGTCTAAATCGTATTTACCCGAGCATCAACACATTCCACCTATGAGCTTTTTCCAGCTGGAGATTGATCACCAATTAAATATGGACTGGTCCCAGTAGCGGCATGCAACAGCCCCTGCCTCTTCTTGTATAATGTTGTGAAAGGTGGGAGATTTAGCCTAACTTAAGCTTTTTATTATTTTTTCAGCAGCTATTGCAAAGCTAGAGGAGTGCCGTGTCCTTTCCCTGGCACAACATAAACAAACGTTAAGCTTTGCACAGACACGGATTTGATGGGTGTGTGTTTGTGTGTGTGTTTGTACACAATCTTTTTTCAGAGAGCATAACAGGCTTCAAATGAGTTGTGTTTATTGGACAGAATACTAATGAAGCATCCTCTGTTTGACAACTCAAAGACTAATGGGCGTGAAGCAGACCCTTTCCTGTGGACTTCAGTTCTGTGTGCCTGTTACTGATGTAAGGCCCTTAGTTAAAGCCTGTAGTTAAAGTGAGACTTAGCCTAACCGTGGTGGAGTTAGGAGCCTACTACTCAGTGAGGAGCTTAGGACCGAAGTAGTCTTTCTGGTACAGATCTAGGATCAGCTTTCCCTCCCTAAATCCTAACCTTAACCATCAGATGGACGAGATAGACCTTCCAAATCAGTGGCGAGGGGACAAATCAGTGGTGAGGGGAAATGTACTCCTAAACTCCTGCCGGCTCCCTGGGTAGATTCCCTCCCTCCCCTCCACCCTGTTGCCCTGCCCCTCCCTGCCCTCCACTCTGCTTCCCCAGCCCCTCCCTACTCTCTTCCCTGCTCCGCCTGCCCCTCCCTACCCTCCAGCCTCCTGCCCCCCTACCCTCCACTCTGCTCCTCCGGTCCCTCCCTACTCTCTTCCCTGCTCCGCCTGCCCCTCCCTCCCCTCCAGCCTCCTGCCCCCTACCCTCCACTCTGCTCCTCCGGTCCCTCCCTACTCTCTTCCCTGCTCCGCCTGCCCCTCCCTACCCTCCAGCCTCCTGCCCCCTACCCTCCACTCTGCTCCTCCGGTCCCTCCCTACTCTCTTCCCTGCTCCGCCTGCCCCTCCCTACCCTCCAGCCTCCTGCCCCCCTACCCTCCACTCTGCTCCTCCGGTCCCTCCCCTACTCTCTTCCCTGCTCCGCCTGCCCTTCCCTACCCTCCAGCCTCCTGCCCCCCTACCCTCCACTCTGCTCCTCCGGTCCCTCCCTACTCTCTTCCCTGCTCCTCCTGCCCCTCCTTACCCTCCACTCTGCTCCTCCCAAGCCCCCCTGTCTCACCCTGGCTGTCTCTTCCCCCCGCCCTTCCCTGTACTCCTCTCAGCCCTCGCCCCTTCCTGTCCCTCCTGACCCAGCGGTCCTCAGAGGCTAGCCTATGCTCAGCCCTGTTTAGGTTTTCCTCTTTGTTGTGTCTGCTCGGCTCTCCCGGTTTCCCCCTCCACACACTATCTGCTCATACAAACAGTGCCACCGCAACACATTCCATTAGGAAGCCAGACTCCGGCTGTTCCAAATGGACTCTTTCAGAGCAGCAGGGTCCAGCTAGGCTGAAGACACAGAGCTAACTATCTGGCTGTGTGTTGGGCCTAGATCGAGGTCTCACTGCACTTCTATGAGGGTGTGAGCTGGGGGACTTTCTGAATAGGAGGTGGTGGTGAAACCACCCACACTTTGTGTGTGTGTGTGTGTGTGTGTGTGTGTGTGTGTGTGTGTGTGTGTGTGTGTGTGTGTGTGTGTGTGTGTGTGTGTGTGTGTGTGTGTGTGTGTGTGTGTGTGTGTGTGTGTGTGTGTGTGTGTGTGTGTGTGTGGTGTTGACTGGCGGCTTTGTTGGAGAGGGGAACTGAAAGTAACTTCTGTGGCCTCTATCTGGGCCTTACAGCTGTAGTAAAGTGAATGGAGCATCATGTGACCTGGGAGAAGGAAGTGGGCTGAGGGGGTGTGAGAGAGGGATGGGGAGAGAGGGAGGGGTGGTGGGGAGGGGTGGGAGGGAGAGATGGGGGAGAGAGGGAGGGGGTGGGAGTAGTTTCTGGTAACTATAAGCTTGTGATTTTGTTTCTGGGTGTGGCTGAAAAGACTGTTAGAAGAACTCAGATCAGCTGACACACAAACAAACACACTCTTTCACACACGTACATTGTAATGTAATATTGTGGTATTATACATTTTGTATTGTAGAAATGTTGTGGTAGAGTAGTGTGTAATAATGTGTTGTATTGTAGATATGTTGTGGTAGAGTAGTGTGTAATAATGTGTTGTATTGTAGATATGTTGTGGTAGAGTAGTGTGTAATAATGTGTTGTATTGTAGATATGTTGTGGTAGTGTGTAATAATGTGTTGTATTGTAGATATGTTGTGGTAGTGTGTAATAATGTGTTGTATTGTAGATATGTTGTGGTAGTGTGTAATAATGTGTTGTATTGTAGATATGTTGTGGTAGTGTGTAATAATGTGTTGTATTGTAGATATGTTGTGGTAGAGAGTGTGTAATAATGTGTTGTATTGTAGATATGTTGTGGTAGTGTGTAATAATGTGTTGTATTGTAGATATGTTGTGGTAGAGTAGTGTGTAATAATGTGTTGTATTGTAGATATGTTGTGGTAGTGTGTAATAATGTGTTGTATTGTAGATATGTTGTGGTAGAGTAGTGTGTAATAATGTGTTGTATTGTAGATATGTTGTGGTAGTGTGTAATAATGTGTTGTATTGTAGATATGTTGTGGTAGAGTAGTGTGTAATAATGTGTTGTATTGTAGATATGTTGTGGTAGTGTGTAATAATGTGTTGTATTGTAGATATGTTGTGGTAGTGTGTAATAATGTGTTGTATTGTAGATATGTTGTGGTAGAGTAGTGTGTAATAATGTGTTGTATTGTAGATATGTTGTGGTAGTGTGTAATAATGTGTTGTATTGTAGATATGTTGTGGTAGAGTAGTGTGTAATAATGTGTTGTATTGTAGATATGTTGTGGTAGTGTGTAATAATGTGTTGTATTGTAGATATGTTGTGGTAGTGTGTAATAATGTGTTGTATTGTAGATATGTTGTGGTAGTGTGTAATAATGTGTTGTATTGTAGATATGTTGTGGTAGTGTGTAATAATGTGTTGTATTGTAGATATGTTGTGGTAGTGTGTAATAATGTGTTGTATTGTAGATATGTTGTGGTAGTGTGTAATAATGTGTTGTATTGTAGATATGTTGGTAGAGTAGTGTGTAATAATGTGTTGTATTGTAGATATGTTGTGGTAGTGTGTAATAATGTG
>NW_025754008.1:0-9785 GCF_021184085.1 Oncorhynchus gorbuscha | reverse complement strand
CGACAAGATATTCTTTCCCATACCGGGAGTCGAACCCGGGCCACCAGAGTGAAAACCAGGAATCCTAACCGCTAGACCATATGGGAAGACACATACTTAAAATACACATCACAGACAAATCTTTAAATGTTGACATTATGCCTGTTGGATTTAAAAGCTACATCTTTTTTTTCTCAGAGATGTTGGGGAATGTCCAGATGAAATCCGTCTAAAATGTGTTTGAAGTGACAACAGCCAGAAGCACTGAAAGGTATACAGTATCATTCCCAGCTTGATTTCAGTCAATTAAACAAAGTATTGAGCCAGCCAGGAGTCGAACCTAGAATCTTCTGATCCGTAGTCAGACACGTTATCCATTCAAATCAAATCAAATCAAATTGTATTTGTCACATACACATGGTTAGCAGATGTTAATGTGAGTGTAGCGAAATGCTTGTGCTTCTAGTTCCGACAATGCAGTGATAACCAACAAGTAATCTAACTAACAATTCCAAAACTACTGTCTTATACACAGTGTAAGGGGATAAGGAACATGTACATAAGGATATATGAATGAGTGATTGTACAGAGCAGCATACAGTAGATGGTATCGAGTACAGTATATACATATGAGATGAGTGTGTAGACAAAGTAAACAAAGTGGCATAGTTAAAGTGGCTAGTGATACATGTGTTACATAAGGATGCAGAGTACAGTATATACATATGCATATGAGATGAATAATGTAGGGTAAGTAACATTATATAAGGTAGCATTGTTTAAAGTGGCTAGTGATATATTTACATCATTTCCCATCAATTCCCATTATTAAAATGGCTGGAGTTGGGTCAGTGTCAATGACAGTGTGTTGGCAGCAGCCACTCAATGTTAGTGGTGGCTGTTTAACAGTCTGATGGCCTTGAGATAGAAGCTGTTTTTCAGTCTCTCGGTCCCAGCTTTGATGCACCTGTACTGACCTCGCCTTCTGATGATAGCAGGGTGAACAGGCAGTGGTTCAGGTGGTTGAAACTGCTGCATCTGTTGTTACACAAGTGCGTACCTAACGACAAGATATCCTTTCCCATACCGGGAGTTGAACCCGGGCCACCTGGGTGAAAACCAGGAATCCTAACCACTAGACCATATGGGAAGACACATACTTAAAATACACATCACAGACAAATCTTTAAATGTTGACATTATGCCTGTTGGATTCAAAAGCTACATCTTTTTTTCTCAGAGATGTTGGGGAATGTCCAGATGAAATCCGTCTAAAATGTGTTTGAAGTGAGAACAGCCAGAAGCACTGAAAGTTATACAGTATCATTCCCAGCTTGATTTCAGTCAATTAAATAAAGTATTGACCCAGCCAGGAGACGAACATAGAATATTCTGATCCGTAGTCAGACACATTATGCATTGCGCCACTGGCCCCACGTCTAAGCTGAAGTCAGGTCACAGCTAGACCAGTGTATTCTTTCTCATACCGGGAATTGAAACCTGGCCACCTGGGTGAAAACCAGGAATCCTTACCGCTAGACCATATGGGAAGAAACATACTTAAAATACACATCACAGTCAAATCTTTAAATGTTGACATTATGCCTGTTTGATTTAAAAGCTACATCTTTTTTTAATACAGTATCATTCCCTGCTTGATTTCAGTCAATTAAACAAAGTATTGAGACAGCCAGGAGTCGAATATAGAATCTTCTGATCCGTAGTCAGACACGTTATCCATTCGCCAGTGGCCCCATCTGAGCTGAAGTCAGGTCACAGCTAGACCAGTGTACACAGTCATAGCGTTTCTCAACAACAAGGTTCCTTGGTTTTCTGTTTCAGATGCATATGTTAATTTGATCCTCCTGTTGTTGCATGAATTTTACTGCAGAGCAAGAAATGCAGCCATGAAGTGTATTCAACGTTTAAAAAGCTTTGTATAATTTGAATCTACATAACAAGTCACATTTCCTGTTGCTGAGGGAATATTGTTGTGTTGTGAGAAACTGCTGCATCTGTTGTTACACAAGTACGTACCTAACGACAATATATTATTTCTCATACCGGGAATTGAAACCTGGCCACCTGGGTGAAAACCAGGAATCCTTACCGCTAGACCATATGGGAAGAAACATACTTAAAATACACATCACAGTCAAATCTTTAAATGTTGACATTATGCCTGTTTGATTTAAAAGCTACATCTTTTTTTAATAGAGTATCATTCCCAGCTTGATTTCAGTCAATTAAATAAAGTATTGAGCCAGCCAGGAGTCAAAACTAGAATCTTCTGATCCGTAGTCAGACACGTTATCCATTGCGCCACTGGCCCCACATCTAAGCTGAAGTCAGGTCACAGCTAGACCAGTGTACACAGTCATGGCGTCTGTCAACAACAAGGTTCCTTGGTTTTCTGTTTCAGATGCATATCTTAATTTGATCCTCCTGTTGTTGCATGAATTTTACTGCAGAGCAAGAAATGCAGCCATGAAGTGTATTCAACGTTTAAAAAGCCTTGTATATATAATAATAATAATCTTTAGCAGACGCTATACATAACATGTCACATTTCCTGTTGCTGAGGGAATATTGTTGTGTTGTGTGAAACTGCTGCATCTGTTATTACACAAGTGGGTACCTAACGATAAGATGATCTTTACCATACCGGGAGTTGAACCCAGGCCACCTGTGTGAAAACCAGGAATCCTAACCACTAGACCATATGGGAAGACACATACTTAAAATGCACATCACAGACAAATCTTTAAATGTTGACATTATGCCTGTTGGATTTAAAAGCTACATCTTTTTTTTTCTCAGAGATGTTGGGGAATGTCCAGATGAAATCTGTCTAAAATGTGTTTGAAGTGAGAACAGCCAGAAGCACTGAAAGGTATACAGTATCATTCCCAGCTTGATTTCAGTAAATTAAATAAAGTATTGAGCCAGCCAGGAGTCGAACCTAGAATCTTCTGATCCGTAGTCAGACACGTTATCCATTGCGCCACTGGCCCCACGTCTAAGCTGAAGTCAGGTCACAGCTAGACCAGTGTACACAGTCATGGCGTCTGTCAACAACAAGGTTCCTTGGTTTTCTGTTTCAGATGCATATCTTAATTTGATCCTCCTGTTGTTGCATGAATTTTACTGCAGAGCAAGAAATGCAGCCATGAAGTGTATTCAACGTTTAAAAAGCCTTGTATAATTTGAATCTACATAACAAGTCACATTTCCTGTTGCTGAGGGAATATTGTTGTGTTGTGAGAAACTGCTGCATCTGTTGTTACACAAGTGGGTACCTAACGAAAATATATTCTTTCCCATACCGGGAGTTGAACCCGGCCACCTGGGTGAAAACCAGGAATCCTAACCGCTAGACCATATGGGAAGACACATACTTAAAATACACATCACAGACAAATCTTTAAATGTTGACATTATGCCTGTTGGATTCAAAAACTACATCTTTTTTCTCAGAGATGTTGGGGAATGTCCAGATGAAATCTGTCTAAAATGTGTTTGAAGTGAGAACAGCCAGAAGCACTGAAAGGTATACAGTATCATTCCCAGCTTGATTTCAGTCAATTAAATAAAGTATTGAGCCAGCCAGGAGTCGAACCTAGAATCTTCTGATCCGTAGTCAGACACGTTATCCATTGCGCCACTGGCCCCACGTCTAAGCTGAAGTCAGGTCACAGCTAGACCAGTGTACACAGTCATGGCGTCTGTCAACAAAAAGGTTCCTTGGTTTTCTGTTTCAGATGCATATCTTAATTTGATCCTCCTGTTGTTGCATGAATTTTACTGCAGAGCAAGAAATGCAGCCATGAAGTGTATTCAACGTTTAAAAAGCCTTGTATAATTTTAATCTACATAACAAGTCACATTTCCTGTTGCTGAGGGAATATTGTTGTGTTGTGAGAAACTGCTGCATCTGTTGTTACACAAGTGGGTACCTAAAGAAAATATATTCTTTCCCATACCGGGAGTTGAACACGGCCACCTGGGTGAAAACCAGGAATCCTAACCGCTAGACCATATGGGAAGACACATACTTAAAATACACATCACAGACAAATCTTTAAATGTTGACATCATGCCTGTTGGATTCAAAAACTACATCTTTTTTCTCAGAGATGTTGGGGAATGTCCAGATGAAATCTGTCTAAAATGTGTTTGAAGTGAGAACAGCCAGAAGCACTGAAAGGTATACAGTATCATTCCCAGCTTGATTTCAGTCAATTAAATAAAGTATTGAGCCAGCCAGGAGTCGAACCTAGAATCTTCTGATCCGTAGTCAGACACGTTATCCATTGCGCCACTGGCCCCACATCTAAGCTGAAGTCAGGTCACAGCTAGACCAGTGTACACAGTCATGGCGTCTGTCAACAACAAGGTTCCTTGGTTTTCTGTTTCAGATGCATATCTTAATTTGATCCTCCTGTTGTTGCATGAATTTTACTGCAGAGCAAGAAATGCAGCCATGAAGTGTATTCAACGTTTAAAAAGCTTTGTATAATAATTGATATCTAGACGCTTTTATACATAACATGTCACATTTCCTGTTGCTGAGGGAATATTGTTGTGTTGTGTGAAACTGCTGCATCTGTTATAACACAAGTGGGTACCTAACGATAAGATGATCTTTACCATACCGGGAGTTGAACCCAGGCCACCTGTGTGAAAACCAGGAATCCTAACCGCTAGACCATATGGGAAGACACATACTTAAAATACACATCACAGACAAATCTTTAAATGTTGACATTATGCCTGTTGGATTCAAAAACTACATCTTTCTTCTCAGAGATGTTGGGGAATGTCCAGATGAAATCCGTCTAAAATGTGTTTGAAGTGAGAACAGCCAGAAGCACAGAAAGGTATACAGTATCATTCCCAGCTTGATTTCAGTCAATTAAATAAAGTATTGAGCCAGCCAGGAGTCAAACCTAGAAACTTCTAATCCGTAGTCAGACACATTATCCATTGCGCCACTGGCCCCACGTCTAAGCTGAAGTCAGGTCACAGCTAGACCAGTGTACACAGTCATGGCGTCTGTCAACAACAAGGTTCCTTGGTTTTCTGTTTCAGATGCATATCTTAATTTGATCCTCCTGTTGTTGCATGAATTTTACTGCAGAGCAAGAAATGCAGCCATGAAGTGTATTCAACGTTTAAAAAGCCTTGTATAATTTTAATCTACATAACAAGTCACATTTCCTGTTGCTGAGGGAATATTGTTGTGTTGTGAGAAACTGCTGCATCTGTTGTTACACAAGTGGGTACCTAAAGAAAATATGTTCTTTCCCATACCGGGAGTTGAACACGGCCACCTGGGTGAAAACCAGGAATCCTAACCACTAGACCATATGGGAAGACAAATACTTAAAACACACATCACAGACAAATCTTTAAATGTTGACATTATGCCTGTTGGATTCAAAAACTACATCTTTTTTTTTCTCAGAGATGTTGGGGAATGTCCAGATGAAATCCGTCTAAAATGTGTTTAAAGTGAGAACAGCCAGAAGCACTGAAAGGTATACAGTATCATTCCCAGCTTGATTTCAGTCAATTAAATAAAGTATTGAGCCAGCCAGGAGTCGAACCTAGAATCTTCTGATCCGTAGTCAGACACGTTATCCATTTCGCCACTGGCCCCACGTCTAAGCTGAAGTCAGGTCACAGCTAGACCAGTGTACACAGTCATGGCGTCTGTCAAAACAAGGTTCCTTGGTTTTCTGTTTCAGATGCATATCTTAATTTGATCCTCCTGTTGTTGCATGAATTTTACTGCAGAGCAAGAAATGCAGCCATGAAGTGTATTCAACGTTTAAAAAGCCTTGTATAATTTGAATATACATAACAAGTCCATTTCCTGTTGCTGAGGGAATATTGTTGTGTTGTGAGAAACTGCTGCATCTGTTGTTACACAAGTGGGTACCTAACGAAAAAATGTATTCTTTCCCATACCGGGAGTTGAACCCGGGCCACCTGGGTGAAAACCAGGAATCCTAACCGCTAGACCATATGGGAAGACACATAGTTAATACACACATCACAGACAAATCTTTAAATGTTGACATCATGCCTGTTGGATTTAAAAGCTAAATCTTTTTTTCTCAGAGATGTCGGGGAATGTCCAGATGAAATCCGTCTAAAATGTGTTTGAAGTGAGAACAGCCAGAAGCACTGAAAGGTTTACAGTATCATTCCCAGCTTGATTTCAGTCAATTAAATAAAGTAATGAGCCAGCCAGG
Source organism: Oncorhynchus gorbuscha (assembly GCF_021184085.1). Lineage (NCBI taxonomy): Eukaryota > Metazoa > Chordata > Actinopteri > Salmoniformes > Salmonidae > Oncorhynchus > Oncorhynchus gorbuscha. Next base: position 3,546 of record NW_025754008.1, on the reverse strand, counting down.
AGTCGAACCTAGAATCTTCTGATCCGTAGTCAGACACGTTATCCATTGCGCCACTGGCCCCATGTCTAAGCTTAAGTCAGGTCACAGCTAGACCAGTGTACACAGTCATAGCGTCTGTCAACAACAAGGTTCCTTGGTTTTCTGTTTCAGATGCATATCTTAATTTGATCCTCCTGGTGTTGCATGAATTTTACTGCAGAGAAATAAATGCAGCCATGAAGTGTATTCAACGTTTAAAAACCCTTGTATAATTTGAATCTACATAACATGTCACATTTCCTGTTGCTGAGGGAATATTGTTGTGTTGTGAGAAACTGCTGCATTTGTTGTTACACAAGTGGAAACCCTACGAAAATATATTCTTTCCCATACCGGAGTTGAACCCGGGCCACCTGGGTGAAAACCAGGAATCCTAACCGCTAGACCATATGGGAAGACACATACTTAAAATACACATCACAGACAAATCTTTAAATGTTGACATTATGCCTGTTGGATTCAAAAACTACATCTTTTTTTCTCAGAGATGTTGGGGAATGTCCAGATGAAATCCATCTAAAATGTGTTTAAAGTGAGAACAGCCAGAAACACTGAAAGGTATACAGTATCATTCCCAGCTTGATTTCAGTCAATTAAATAAAGTATTGAGCCAGCCAGGAGTAAAACCTAGAATCTTCTGATCCGTAGTCAGACACGTTATCCATTTCGCCACTGGCCCAACGTCTAAGCTGAAGTCAGGTCACAGCTAGACCAGTGTTCACAGACCAGTGTTCCTTGGTTTTCTGTTTCAGATCACAAGTGGGTACCTATACCGGGAGTTGAACCTAGGCCACCTGGGTGAAAACCAGGAATCCTAACCGCTAGACCATATGGGAAGACACATACTTAAAATACACATCACAGACAAATCTTTAAATGTTGACATTATGCCTGTTGGATTCAAAACTACATCTTTTTTCTCAGAGATGTTGGGGAATGTCCAGATGAAATCCATCTAAAATGTGTTTAAAGTGAGAACAGCCAGAAACACTGAAAGGTATACAGTATCATTCCCAGCTTGATTTCAGTCAATTAAATAAAGTATTGAGCCAGCCAGGAGTAAAACCTAGAATCTTCTGATCCGTAGTCAGACACGTTATCCATTTCACCACTGGCCCAACGTCTAAGCTGAAGTCAGGTCACAGCTAGACCAGTGTTCACAGTCATGGCGTCTGTCAACAACAAGGTTCCTTGGTTTTCTGTTTCAGATGCATATCTTAATTTGATCCTCCTGTTGTTGCATGAATTTTACTGCAGAGCAAGAAATGCAGCCATGAAGTCTATTCAACGTTTAAAAAGCCTTGTATAATTTGAATCTACATAACATGTCACATTTCCTGTTGCTGAGGGAATATTGTTGTGTTGTGAGAAACTGCTGCATCTGTTGTTTCCATACCGGCAGTTGAACCTAGTCTACCTGGGTGAAAACCAGGAATCCTAACCGCTAGACCATATGGGAAGACACATACTATATATGAATGAGTGATGGTACAGAGCAGCATACAGTAGATGGTATCGAGTACAGTATATACATATGAGATGAGTGTGTAGACAAAGTAAACAAAGTGGCATAGTTAAAGTGGCTAGTGATACATGTGTTACATAAGGATGCAGTCGATGATGTAGAGTACAGTATATACATATGCATATGAGATGAATAATGTAGGGTAAGTAACATTATATAAGGTAGCATTGTTTAAAGTGGCTAGTGATATATTTACATCATTTCCCATCAATTCCCATTATTAAAATGGCTGGAGTTGGGTCAGTGTCAATGACAGTGTGTTGGCAGCAGCCACTCAATGTTAGTGGTGGCTGTTTAACAGTCTGATGGCCTTGAGATAGAAGCTGTTTTTCAGTCTCTCGGTCCCAGCTTTGATGCACCTGTACTGACCTCGCCTTCTGGATGATAGCGGGGTGAACAGGCAGTGGTTCGGTGGTTGATGTCCTTGATGATCTTTATGGCCTTCCTGTAACAACGGGTGGTGTAGGTGTCCTGGAGGGCAGGTAGTTTGCCCCCGGTGATGCGTTGTGCAGTCCTCACTACCCTCTGGAGAGCCTTACGGTTGAGGGCGGAGCAGTTGCCGTACCAGGCGGTGATACAGCCCGCCAGGATGCTCTCGATTGTGCATCTGTAGAAGTTTGTGAGTGCTTTTGGTGACAAGCCGAATTTCTTCAGCCTCCTGAGGTTGAATAGGCGCTGCTGCGCCTTCTTCACGACGCTGTCAGTGTGAGTGGACCAATTCAGTTTGTCTGTGATGTGTATGCCGAGGAACTTAAAACTAGCTACCCTCTCCACTACTGTTCCATCGATGTGGATAGGGGGTGTTCCCTCTGCTGTTTCCTGAAGTCCACAATCATCTCCTTAGTTTTGTTGACGTTGAGTGTGAGGTTATTTTCCTGACACCACACTCCGAGGGCCCTCAAACCTCCCTGTAGGCCGTCTCATTTGTTGGTAATCAAGCTTGACTGTTGTGTCAAACTTGATGATTGAGTTGAGCCAGCCAGTCGAACAGGGAGTACAGGAGAGGGCTCAGAATCTTCTGGGGCCCCGTAGGATCAGAGGAGATGTTGTTGCCTACCGCCACTGGCACCACGTCTAAGCTGAAAGTCAGGTCACAGCTAGACAAATGTACACAGTCATAGCGTCTGTCAACAACAAGGTTCCTTGGTTTTCTGTTTCAGATGCATATCTTAATTTGATCCTCCTGTTGTTGCATGAATTTTACTGCAGAGCAAGAAATGCAGCCATGAAGTGTATTCAACGTTTAAAAACGTTGTATAATTTGAATCTACATGACATGTCACATTTCCTGTTGCTGAGTGAATATTGTTGTGTTGTGTGAAAGTGCTGCATCTGTTGTTACACAAGTGCGTACCTAATGACAAGTTATTCTTTCCCATACCGGGAGTTGAACCCGGCCACCTGGGTGAAAACCAGGAATCCTAACCGCTAGACCATATGGGAAGAGACATACTTAAAATACACATCACAGACAAATCTTTAAATGTTGACATTATGCCTGTTGGATTCAAACTACATCTTTTTTTTCTCAGAGAGATGTCCAGATGAAATCCGTCTAAAATGGGTTTGAAGTGACAACAGCCAAAAGCACTGAAAAGCATACAGTATCATTCCCAGCTTGATTTCAGTCAATTAAATAAAGTACTGAGCCAGCCAGGAGTCGAACCTAGAATCTTCTGATCCGTAGTCAGACACATTATCCATTGCGCCACTGGCCCCACGTCTAAGCTGAAGTCAGGTCACAGCTAGACCAGTGTACACAGTCATAGCGTCTCTCAACAACAAGGTTCCTTGGGTTTCTGTTTCAGATGCATATCTTAATTTGATCCTCCCTGTGGTGTTGTATGAATTTTACTGCAGAGCAAGAAATCCCAGCCATGAAGTTTATTCAACGTTTAAAAAAGCTTTGTATAATTTGAATATATGTTTAAGATGCATATCTTAATTTGATCCTCCCTGTTGTTGCATGAATTTTACTGCAG
>NW_025754007.1:0-9785 GCF_021184085.1 Oncorhynchus gorbuscha | reverse complement strand
AACTCTGATCCCGACTAGCAGGTAAAACACACCTAACTCTGATCCCGACTAGCAGGTAAAACACACCTAACTCTGATCCTGACTAGCAGGTAAACACACACCTAACTCTGATCCTGACTTGCAGGTAAAACACACCTATCTCTGATCCTGACTAGCAGGTAAAACACACCTAACTCTGATCCCGACTAGCAGGTAAACACACCTAACTCTGATCCCGACTAGCAGGTAAAACACACCTAACTCTGATCCCGACTAGCAGGTAAAACACACCTAACTCTGATCCCGACTAGCAGGTAAAACACCTAACTCTGATCCCGACTTGCAAAAACACACCTAACTCTGATCCTGACTAGCAGGTAAAACACACCTAACTCTCATAAAACCCGATCCCGACTAGCAGGTAAAACACACCTAACTCTGATCTGGAAAACACACTCCTAACCCCTAGCAGGTAAAACACACCTAACTCTCATCCCGACTAGCAGGTAAAACACACCTAATTGAATCCTGACTAGCAGGCAAACACCTAATTCTCATCCCGACTAGCAGGTAATTCTGAATCCTAACTAGCACACACCTAACTCTCATCCCGACTAGCAGGTAAAACACACCTAATTCTGAATCCTGACTAGCAGGTAAAACACACCTGATCCCGACTCAGGTAAAACACCCCAACTCCCCCGACTAGCAGGTAAAACACACCTAACTCTGATCCCGACTAGCAGGTAAAACACACCCTAACTCTGATCCCGACTAGCAGGTAAAACACACCTAACTCTGATCCCGACTAGCAGGTAAACACACTTACTCTGATCCTGACTAGCAGGTAAAACACACCCTATCTCTGATCCTGACTAGCAGGTAAAACACACCTAACTCTGATCCCGACTAGCAGGTAAAACACACTATCTCTGACTCTAGCAGGTAAAACACACCTAACTCTGATCCTGCTAGCAGGTAAAACACACCTATCCTGATCCCGGCTAGCAGGTAAAACACACCTAACTCTGATCCCGGCTAGCAGGTAAAACACACCTAACTCTGATCCCGACTAGCAGGTAAAACACACCTAACTCTGATCCCGACTTGCAGGTAAAACACACCTAACTCTGATCCTGACTAGCAGGTAAAACACACCTAACTCTGATCCCGACTAGCAGGTAAAACACACTAACTCTGATCCCGACTTGCAGGTAAAACACACCTAACTCTGATCCCGACTAGCAGGTAAACACACCTAACTCTGATCCCGACTTGCAGGTAAAACACACCTAACTCTGATCCCCGACTTGCAGGTAAAACACACCTAACTCTGATCCTGACTAGCAGGTAAAACACACCTAACTCTGATCCCGGCTAGCAGGTAAAACACACCTAACTCTGATCCCGACTAGCAGGTAAAAACACACCTAACTCTGATCCCGACTAGCAGGTAAAAACACTCCTAACTCTGATCCTGACTAGCAGGTAAACACACCTAACTCTGATCCCGACTAGCAGGTAAAACACCTAACTCTGATCCTGACTAGCAGGTAAACATACCTAACTTGTCATCCCAACTTGCAGGTAAAACATACCTAATTCTGAATCCTAACTAGCAGGTAAAACACACTAACTCTCATCCCGACTAGCAGGTAAAACACACCTAATTCTGAATCCCTGATGTTCTGGCAGGTCCACCTAATTCTCATCCCGACTAGCAGGTAAAACACACCTAACCTGATTCCTGGACTGAATCCTAACTAGCTTGCAGGTAAAACACACCTAACTCTCATCCCGACTAATCAAAACACACTAATTTGAATCCTGACTAGCAGGTAAAACACACCTAACTCTGATCCCGACTAGCAGGTAAAACACACCTAACTCTGATCCCGACAGCAGGTAAAACACACCTAACTCTGATCCTGACTAGCAGGTAAAACACACCTAACTCTGATCCCGACTAGCAGGTAAAACACACCTAACTCTGATCCTGACTTGCAGGTAAAACACACCTAACTCTGATCCCGACTAGCAGGTAAAACACACCTAACTATCCCGACTTGCAGGTAAACACACCGATCTGACTAGCAGGTAAAACACACCAATCTCTGATCCCGACTAGCAGGTAAAACACACCTAACTCTGATCCCGACTTGCAGGGTAAAACACACCTAACTCTGATCCTGACTAGCAGGTAAAACACACCTAACTCTGATCCCGACAGCAGACCTAAAATCTGATCCTGACTAGCAGGTAAAACACACCTAACTCTCTCCCGAGGTAAAACACACTAATCTCTGACTAGCAGGTAAAACACACCTAACTCTGATCCCATCGACTTGCAGGTAAAACACACCTAACTCTGATCCCGACTAGCAGGTAAAACACACCTAACTCTGATCCCGGCTAGCAGGTAAAACACACCTAACTCTGATCCCGACTAGCAGGTAAAACACACCTAACTCTGATCCCGACTTGCAGGTAAAACACACCTAACTCTGATCCCTGACTAGCAGGTAAAACACACCTAACTCTGATCCCGATTGCAGGTAAAACACACCTAACTCTGATCCCGACTTCAGGTAAAACACACCTAACTCTGATCCCGACTAGCAGGTAAAACACACCTAACTTGATCCCACTAAAACACACCCCAACTCTGCCCGACTTGGGTAAAACACACGCTAATTCTGATCCTGACTCCACCTAACTCTGATCCCGGCTAGCAGGTAAAACACACCTAACTCTGATCCTGACTAGCAGGTAAAACACACCTAACTCTGATCCATCGACTAGCAGGTAAAACACACCTAACTCTGATCCTGACTAGCAGGTAAAACACACCTAACTCTCATCCCACTAGCAGGTAAAACATACCTAATTCTGAATCCTAACTAGCAGGTAAAACACACCTAACTCTCATCCCGACTAGCAGGTAAAACACACCTAATTCTGAATCCTGACTAGCAGGTAAAACACACCTAATTCTCATCCCGACTAGCAGGTAAAACACACCTAATTCTGAATCCTGACTAGCAGGTAAAACACACCTAACTCTCATCCCGACTAGCAGGTAAAACACACCTAATTCTGAATCCTGACTAGCAGGTAAAACACACCTAACTCTGATCCCGACTAGCAGGTAAAACACACCTAACTCTGATCCCGACTAGCAGGTAAAACACACCTAACTCTGATCCACGAACTTAAAACACACCTAACTCTGAATCCTGACTAGCAGGTAAAACACACCTAACTCTGATCCCGACTAGCAGGTAAAACACACCTAACTCTGATCCCGACTAGCAGGTAAAACACACTTATCTCTGATCCTGACTAGCAGGTAAAACACACCTATCTCTGATCCTGACTAGCAGGTAAAACACACCTATCTCTGATCCTGACTAGCAGGTAAAACACACCTAACTCTGATCCCGGCTAGCAGGTAAAACACACCTATCTCTGATCCCGACTAGCAGGTAAAACACACTTAACTCTGATCCTGAATCCTAGCAGGTAAAACACACCTAACTCTCATCCCGACTAGCAGGTAAAACACACCTAACTCTGATCCCGACTTGCAGGTAAAACACACCTAACTCTGATCCTGACTAGCAGGTAAAACACACCTAACTCTGATCCCGACTAGCAGGTAAAACACACCTAACTCTGATCCCGACTTGCAGGTAAAACACACCTAACTCTGATCCCGACTAGCAGGTAAAACACACCTAACTCTGATCCCGACTTGCAGGTAAAACACACCTAACTCTGATCCCCGACTTGCAGGTAAAACACACCTAACTCTGATCCTGACTAGCCAGGTAAAACACACCTAACTCTGATCCCGGCTAGCAGGTAAAACACACCTAACTCTGATCCCGACTAGCAGGTAAAACACACCTAACTCTGATCCCGACTTGCAGGTAAAACACACTTAACTCTGATCCTGACTAGCAGGTAAAACACACCTAACTCTGATCCATCGACTAGGTAAAACACACCTAACTCTGATCCTGACTAGCAGGTAAACACACCTAACTCTGATCCCGACTAGCAGGTAAAACACACCTAACTCTGATCCCGACTAGCAGGTAAAACACACCTAACTCTGATCCCGACTAGCAGGTAAAACACACCTAATTCTGAATCCTGACTAGCAGGTAAAACACACCTAACTCTGATCCCGACTAGCAGGTAAAACACACCTAACTCTGAATCCTAACTAGCAGGTAAAACACACCTAACTCTCATCCCGACTAGCAGGTAAAACACACCTAATTCTGAATCCTGATCTAGCAGGTAAAACACCTAACTCTGATCCCGACTAGCAGGTAAAACACACCCTAACTCTGATCCCGACTAGCAGGTAAAACACACTCGCCTAACTCTGATCCCGACTAGCAGGTAAAACACACCTAACTCTGATCCCGACTTGCAGGTAAAACACACCTAACTCTGATCCTGACTAGCAGGTAAAACACACCTAACTCTGATCCCGACTAGCAGGTAAAACACACCTAACTCTGATCCCGACTTGCAGGTAAAACACACCTAACTCTGATCCCGACTAGCAGGTAAAACACACCTAACTCTGATCCTGACTTGCAGGTAAAACACACCTAACTCTGATCCCGAGGTAAAACACACCTAACTCTGATCCCGACTAGCAGGTAAAACACACCTAACTCTGATCCCGGCTAGCAGGTAAAACACACCTAACTCTGATCCCGACTAGCAGGTAAAACACACCTAACTCTGATCCCGACTAGCAGGTAAAACACACCTAACTCTGATCCTGACTAGCAGGTAAAACACACCTAACTCTGATCCCGACTAGCAGGTAAAACACACCTAACTCTGATCCTGACTAGCAGGTAAAACACACCTAACTCTCATCCCGACTAGCAGGTCAAACATACCTAATTCTGAATCCTAACTAGCAGGTAAAACACACCTAACTCTGATCCCGACTAGCAGGTAAAACACACCTAACTCTCATCCCGACTAGCAGGTAAAACATACCTAATTCTGAATCCTAACTAGCAGGTAAAACACACCTAACTCTCATCCCGACTAGCAGGTAAAACACACCTAATTCTGAATCCTGACTAGCAGGTAAAACACACCTAACTCTGATCCCGACTAGCAGGTAAAACACACCTAACTCTGATCCCGACTAGCAGGTAAAACACACCTAACTCTGATCCCGACTAGCAGGTAAAACACACCTAACTCTGATCCTGACTAGCAGGTAAAACACACCTAACTCTGATCCTGACTAGCAGGTAAAACACACCTAACTCTGATCCCGACTAGCAGGTAAAACACACCTAACTCTGATCCCGACTAGCAGGTAAAACACACCTAACTCTGATCCTGACTAGCAGGTAAAACACACCTAACTCTGATCCCGACTAGCAGGTAAAACACACCTATCTCTGATCCCGACTAGCAGGTAAAATTAAGGTAAAACACACCTATCTCTGATCCTGACTAGCAGGTAAAACACACCTATCTCTGATCCCGGCTAGCAGGTAAAACACACCTAACTCTGATCCCGGCTAGCAGGTAAAACACACCTATCTATCCCGGCTAGCAGTTTAAAACACACCTAACTCTGATCCCGGCTAGCAGGTAAAACACACCTAACTCTGATCCCGACTAGCAGGTAAAACACACCTAACTCTGATCCCGACTTGCAGGTAAAACACACCTAACTCTGATCCTGACTAGCAGGTAAAACACACCTAACTCTGATCCCGACTAGCAGGTAAAACACACCTAACTCTGATCCCGACTTGCAGGTAAAACACACCTAACTCTGATCCCGACTAGCAGGTAAAACACACCTAACTCTGATCCCGACTTGCAGGTAAAACACACCTAACTCTGATCCCGACTTGCAGGTAAAACACACCTAACTCTGATCCTGACTAGCAGGTAAAACACACCTAACTCTGATCCCGGCTAGCAGGTAAAACACACCTAACTCTGATCCCGACTAGCAGGTAAAACACACCTAACTCTGATCCCGACTTGCAGGTAAAACACTCCTAACTCTGATCCTGACTAGCAGGTAAAACACACCTAACTCTGATCCCGACTAGCAGGTAAAACACACCTAACTCTGATCCTGACTAGCAGGTAAAACACACCTAACTCTCATCCCAACTAGCAGGTAAAACATACCTAATTCTGAATCCTAACTAGCAGGTAAAACACACCTAACTCTCATCCCGACTAGCAGGTAAAACACACCTAACTCTGATCCCGACTTGCAGGTAAAACACACCTAACTCTGATCCTGACTAGCAGGTAAAACACACCTAACTCTGATCCCGACTAGCAGGTAAAACACACCTAACTCTGATCCCGATTGCAGGTAAAACACACCTAACTCTGATCCCGACTAGCAGGTAAACACACCTAACTCTGATCCCGACTTGCAGGTAAAACACACCTAACTCTGATCTTGCAGGTAAAACACACCTAACCTGATCCTGACTAGCAGGTAAAACACACCTAACTCTGATCCCGACTAGCAGGTAAAACACACCTAACTCTGATCCCGACTTGCAGGTAAAACACACCTAACTCTGATCCCGACTTGCAGGTAAAACACACCTAACTCTGATCCCGACTAGCAGGTAAAACACACCTAACTCTGATCCCGACTTGCAGGTAAAACACACCTAACTCTGATCCTGACTAGCAGGTAAAACACACTAACTCATGACTCCATACCTAATTTGAATCCTAACTAGCAGGTAAAACACACCTAACTCTCATCCCGACTTGCAGGTAAAAACACACCTAATTCTGAATCCTGACTAGCAGGTAAAACACACCTAACTCTGATCCCGACTAGCAGGTAAAACACACCTAACTCTGATCCCGACTAGCAGGTAAAACACACCTAACTCTGATCCCGACTAGCAGGTAAAACACACCTAATTCTGAATCCTGACTAGCAGGTAAAACACACCTAACTCTGATCCCGACTAGCAGGTAAAACACACCTAACTCTGATCCCGACTAGCAGGTAAAACACACTTATCTCTGATCCTGACTAGCAGGTAAAACACACCTATCTCTGATCCTGACTAGCAGGTAAAACACACCTATCTCTGATCCCGGCTAGCAGGTAAAACACACCTAACTCTGATCCCGGCTAGCAGGTAAAACACACCTATCTCTGATCCCGGCTAGCAGGTAAAACACACCTAACTCTGATCCCGGCTAGCAGGTAAAACACACCTAACTCTGATCCCGACTAGCAGGTAAAACACACCTAACTCTGATCCCGACTTGCAGGTAAAACACACCTAACTCTGATCCTGACTAGCAGGTAAAACACACCTAACTCTGATCCCGACTAGCAGGTAAAACACACCTAACTCTGATCCCGACTTCCTGAGGTAAAACACACCTAACTCTGGGTAAAACACACCTAACTCTGATCCCGACTTGCAGGTAAAACACACCTAACTCTGATCCCGACTGACTAACTCTGCAGGTAAAACACACCTAACTCTGATCCCGACTAGCAGGTAAAACACACCTAACTCTGATCCCGACTAGCAGGTAAAACACACCTAACTCTGATCCCGACTTGCAGGTAAAACACACCTAACTCTGATCCTGACTAGCAGGTAAAACACACCTAACTCTGATCCCGACTAGCAGGTAAAACACACCTAACTCTGATCCTGACTAGCAGGTAAAACACACCTAACTCTCATCCCAACTAGCAGGTAAAACATACCTAATTCTGAATCCTAACTAGCAGGTAAAACACACCTAACTCTCATCCCGACTAGCAGGTAAAACACACCTAATTCTGAATCTCAGCAGGTAAAACACACCTAATTCTCATCCCGACTAGCAGGTAAAACATACCTAATTCTGAATCCTAACTAGCAGGTAAAACACACCTAACTCTCATCCCGACTAGCAGGTAAAACACACCTAATTCTGAATCCTGACTAGCAGGTAAAACACACCTAACTCTCATCCCGACTAGCAGGTAAAACACACCTAACTCTGATCCCGACTGCAAAAACACACCTAACTCTGATCCCGACTAGCAGGTAAAACACACCTAACTCTGATCCCGACTAGCAGGTAAAACACACCTAACTCTGATCCCGACTAGCAGGTAAAACACACCTAACTCTGATCCCGACAGGGTAAAACACACCTAACTCTGATCCTGACTAGCAGGTAAAACACACCTAACTCTCATCCCGACTAGCAGGTAAAACACACCTAATTCTGAATCCTGACTAGCAGGTAAAACACACCTAACTCTGATCCCGACTAGCAGGTAAAACACACCTAACTCTGATCCCGACTAGCAGGTAAAACACACCTAACTCTGATCCCGACTAGCAGGTAAAACACACCTAACTCTGATCCCGACTAGCAGGTAAAACACACCTAACTCTGAACTCTGATCCCTGACTAGCAGGTAAAACACACCTAACTCTGATCCCGACTAGCAGGTAAAACACACCTAACTCTGAATCCTGACTTGCAGGTAAAACACACCTAACTCTGATCCCGACTAGCAGGTAAAACACACCTAACTCTGATCCCGACTAGCAGGTAAAACACACCTAACTCTGATCCCGACTAGCAGGTAAAACACACCTAACTCTGATCCCGACTAGCAGGTAAAACACACCTAACTCTGATCCTGACTAGCAGGTAAAACACACCTAACTCTCATCCCGACTAGCAGGTAAAACACACCTAACTCTGAATCCTGACTAGCAGGTAAAACACACCTAACTCTGATCCTAACTCTCTGATCCCGACTAGCAGGTAAACACACCTAACTCTGATCCCGGCTAAAAAACACACCTAACTCTGAAGCAGGTCACACCTGATCCCGAGCAGGTAAAACAAACCTAACTCTGATCCCGACTAGCAGGTAAAACACAACTAACTCTGATCCCGACTAGCAGGTAAAACACACCTATCTCTGAATCCTGACTAGCAGGTAAAACACACCTATCTCTGATCCCGACTAGCAGGTAAAACACACCTAACTCTGATCCTGACTAGCAGGTAAAACATACCTAACTCTGATCCCGACTAGCATTTAAAACACACCTATCTCTCATCCCGACTAGCAGGTAAAACATACCTAATTCTGAATCCTAACTAGCAGGTAAAACACACCTAACTCTCATCCCGACTAGCAAAAACACACCTAATTCTGAATCCTGACCAGCAGGTAAAACACACCTAAAACACACTAACTCTCATCCCGACTAGCACACCTAATTCTGAATCCTGACTAAAAACACACCTATCTCTGATCCTGACTAGCAGGTAAAACACACCTATCCTGACTCTGATCCTGACTAGCAGTACCAGTAAACACACCTAATCCTCTGAATCCTGGATCCCGACTAGCAGGTAAAACACACCTAACTCTGATCCCGACTAGACAGGTAAAACACACCTAACTCTGAATCCCGAAAAACACACCTAGCAGGGCAGGTGAAAACCTACATCCCGATAGCAGGTAAAATAATACTCTCTGATCCTGACTAGCAGGTAAACACACTCTAACTCTGATCCTGACTCCCACCTTCTCATCCCGACTAGCAGGTAAAACACACCTAACTCTGAATCCTGGAGCAGGTAAAACACACCTAACTCTCATCCCTACTAGTAAAACACACCTAACTCTGAATCCTGACTAGCAGGTAAACACACCTAACTCGATCCCGACTAGCAGGTAAAACACACCTAACTCTGATTCTGACTAGCAGGTAAAACACACC
>NW_025754006.1:0-9786 GCF_021184085.1 Oncorhynchus gorbuscha | reverse complement strand
TTTAAAGACTCGGCAGGAAGAAATAAGACAGCAAACACCATAGTGGGTCAATTTCTACAACAACTAAAAGCTTTGACGAGTGAGGCTAAACTTCTGCTCCTGTCCACTGTGAACAGTGTGAAGCCAACCCATACACATGTTTAGATGTCCTGTCTACTGACCCAAACCGTTGCTGAGACCCAAACCGTTGCTGAGACCGTTGCTGAGACTCAGACCGTTGCTGAGACCCAGACCGTTGCTGAGACCGTTGCTGAGACCCAGACCGTTGCTGAGACCCAGACCGTTGCTGAGACCCAGACCGTTGCTGAGACCCAGACCGTTGCTGAGACCGTTGCTGAGACCCAGACCGTTGCTGAGACCCAAACCGTTGCTGAGACCCTGACCGTTGCTGAGACCCAGACCGTTGCTGAGACCCAGACCGTTGCTGAGACCCAGACCGTTGCTGAGACGTCCGTTGCGGAGACCCAGACCGTTGCTGAGCCACCGTTGCTGAGACCCAGACCGTTGCTGAGACCCAGACCGTTGCTGAGACCGTTGCTGAGACCCAGACCGTTGCTGAGACCGTTGCTGAGACCCAGACCGTTGCTGAGACCCAGACCGTTGCTGAGACCCTAAACCGTTGCTGAGACCCAGACCGTTGCTGAGACCCAGACCGTTGCTGAGACCCAGACCGTTGCTGAGACCCAGACCGTTGCTGAGACCCAGACCGTTGCTGAGACCCAGACCGTTGCTGAGACCCAGACCGTTGCTGAGACCGTTGCTGAGACCCAGACCGTTGCTCAGACCGTTGCTGAGACCCAGACCGTTGCTGAGACCCAAACCGTTGCTGAGACCCAGACCGTTGCTGAGACCGTTGCTGAGACACAGACCGTTGCTGAGACCCAAACTGTTGCTGAGACCCAGACCGTTGCTGAGACCGTTGCTGAGACACAGACCGTTGCTGAGACCCAAACTGTTGCTGAGACCGTTGCTGAGACCCAGACCGTTGCTGAGACCCAAACCGTTGCTGAGACCGTTGCTGAGACCCAAACCGTTGCTGAGACCCAGACCGTTGCTAAGACCCAGACCGTTGCTGAGACCCAGACCGTTGCTGAGACCGTTGCTGAGACCCAGACCGTTGCTGAGACCCAGACCGTTGCTGAGACCCAGACCGTTGCTGAGACCGTTGCTGAGACCCAAATCGTTGCTGAGACCCAAACCGTTGCTGAGACCCAAACCGTTGCTGAGACCCAGACCGTTGCTGAGACCGTTGCTGAGACACAGACCGTTGCTGAGACCCAAACTGTTGCTGAGACCGTTGCTGAGACCCAGACCGTTGCTGAGACCCAAACCGTTGCTGAGACCGTTGCTGAGACCCAAACCGTTGCTGAGACCCAGACCGTTGCTAAGACCCAGACCGTTGCTGAGACCCAGACCGTTGCTGAGACCGTTGCTGAGACCCAGACCGTTGCTGAGACCCAGACCGTTGCTGAGACCGTTGCTGAGACCCAGACCGTTGCTCAGACCGTTGCTGAGACCCAGACCATTGCTGAGACCGTTGCTGAGACTCAGACCGTTGCTGAGACCGTTGCTGAGACCCAAATCGTTGCTGAGACCCAAACCGTTGCTGAGACCCAAACCGTTGCTGAGACCCAGACCGTTGCTGAGACCGTTGCTGAGACACAGACCGTTGCTGAGACTCAGACCGTTGCTGAGACTCAGACCGTTGCTGAGACCCAAACCGTTGCTGAGACCCAAACCGTTGCTGAGACCGTTGCTGAGACCCAGACCGTTGCTGAGACCCAAACTGTTGCTGAGACCGTTGCTGAGACCCAGACCGTTGCTGAGACCCAAACCGTTGCTGAGACCCAAACCGTTGCTGAGACCCAGACCGTTGCTGAGACCCAGACCGTTGCTGAGACCCAGACCGTTGCTGAGACCCAGACCGTTGCTGAGACAGTTGCTGAGACTCAGACCGTTGCTGAAACCGTTGCTGAGACCCAAACCGTTGCTGAGACCCAAACCGTTGCTGAGACCCAAACCGTTGCTGAGACCCAAACCGTTGCTGAGACCCAGACCGTTGCTGAGACCGTTGCTGAGACCCAAACCGTTGCTGAGACCCAAACCGTTGCTGAGACCCAAACCGTTGCTGAGACCCAGACCGTTGCTGAGACCGTTGCTGAGACCCAGACCGTTGCTGAGACCCAGACCGTTGCTGAGACCCAAACCGTTGCTGAGACCGTTGCTGAGACCCAGACCGTTGCTGAGACCCAAACCGTTGCTGAGACCGTTGCTGAGACCCAGACCGTTGCTGAGACCGTTGCTGAGACCCAGACCGTTGCTGAGACCGTTGCTGAGACCCAGACCGTTGCTGAGACCCAAACCGTTGCTGAGACCATTGCTGAGACCCAGACCGTTGCTGAGACCCAGACCGTTGCTGAGACCCAGACCGTTGCTGAGACCGTTGCTGAGACCCAAACCGTTGTTGAGACCCAGACCGTTGCTGAGACCCAGACCGTTGCTGAGACCCAGACCGTTGCTGAGACCGTTGCTGAGACCCAGACCATTGCTGAGACCGTTTGCTGAGACCCAGACCGTTGCTGAGACCCAGACCGTTGCTGAGACCCAGACCGTTGCTGAGACCGTTGCTGAGACCCAGACCGTTGCTGAGACCCAGACCGTTGCTGAGACCGTTGCTGAGACCCAGACCGTTGCTGAGACCCAAACCGGTGCTGAGACCGTTGCTGAGACCCAGACCGTTGCTGAGACCCAGACCGTTGCTGAGACCCAGACCGTTGCTGAGACCCAGACCGGTGCTGAGACCCAGACCGTTGCTGAGACCGTTGCTGAGACCCAGACCGTTGCTGAGACCCAGACCGTTGCTGAGACCCAGACAGTTGCTGAGACCCAGACCGTTGCTGAGACCGTTGCTGAGACCCAAACCGTTGCTGAGACCCAGACCGTTGCTGAGACCCAGACCGTTGCTGAGACCATTGCTGAGACCCAAACCGTTGCTGTCAGCAGCATTGTGCATTAAAATATTAATTATATTAAATTATGATTTTATCTCTCGACGATTTAAACATGCCTAACATCTACAAAAATGTGGTCCTTCAACACTATTTCCCTTCATAGGGAACAACAAAGGGGAAATGGTATGGTGGCCTTTTGGGATAATCTGGTCAAAAGTAGTGCACTATATAGGGAGTAGGTGGCCATTTGGGATAATCTGGTCAAAAGTAGTGCACTATATAGGGAGTAGGTGGCCATTTGGGATAATCTGGTCAAAAGTAGTGCACTATATAGGGAGTAGGTGGCCATTTGGGATAATCTGGTCAAAAGTAGTGCACTATATAGGGAGTAGGTGGCCATTTTGGACTCCGACCCCATTCCATCTCCTCTCTTGGCATGTCGTCTGGAGTTTTACTGCTCTACCTCATCAGCTACTATCAGGAGGCCACCATTTCGTCATGGAGAGACCATCCCAAATATTGCTGATATGGTTTGTTTTGGAGTTGCTGTGGGGTCCTGGTATGCTGCTGATAGAGGAAGAAAAGACTTTTCCACCGCATTAAGTCACCATTTTCTCAGTGACCGGAGGGAGAGACTGTCAAGAAGAGAAAATGGTGTCAACAGCCTGTGGAAAGGAGTGATAAATTATCATATTCAACATGGCTGACATTTTCAGCTTTAGCTTATCCTTTAGACCAGGGTTATTCACCCGTTACCCTACGAGGCAGGGGTATTCAACCGTTACCCTACGAGGCAGGGGTATTCACCCGTTACCCTACGAGGCAGGGGTATTCACCCGTTACCCTACGAGGCTGGGGTATTCACCCGTTACCCTACGAGGCAGGGGTATTCAACCGTTACCCTACGAGGCAGGGGTATTCAACCGTTACCCTACGAGGCAGGGTTATTCAACCGTTACCCTACGAGGCAGGGGTATTCAACTGTTACCCTACGAGGCAGGGGTATTCAACTGTTACCCTACGAGGCAGGGGTATTCAACTGTTACCCTAAGAGGTGCAGGGGTTATTCAACTGTTACCCTTACTAGGCAGGGGTATTCAACTGTTACCCTACGAGGCAGGGGTATCTAAACTGTTACCTCACGAGGCAGGGTATTCAACCTGGCAATTCTACGAGGCAGGGTTATTCACCCGTTACCCTACGAGGCAGGGGTATTCAACCGTTACCCCACGAGGCAGGGGTATTCACCCGCTAAGGCAGCTACGAGGCAGGGTTATTCAACCGTTACCCACGAGGCAGGGGTATTCACCCGCTAAGGCAGGGTTATTCACCCGTTACCCTACGAGGCAGGGGTATTCAACCGTTACCCTATGAGGCAGGGTTATTCACCCATTACCCTACGAGGCAGGGTTATTCACCCGTTACCCTACGAGGCAGGGGTATTCAACCGTTACCTTACGAGGCAGGGGTATTCACCCGTTACCCTACGAGGCAGGGTTATTCACCCGTTACCCTACGAGGCAGGGTTATTCACCCGTTACCCTACGAGGCAGGGGTATTCAACCGTTACCCTACGAGGCAGGGGTATTCAACCGTTACCCTACGAGGCAGGGGTATTCAACCGTTACCCTACGAGGCAGGGGTATTCAACCGTTACCCTACGAGGCAGGGGTATTCAACCGTTACCCTACGAGGCAGGGGTATTCAACCGTTACCCTACGAGGCAGGGGTATTCAACCGTTACCCTACGAGGCAGCGGTATTCAACCGTTACCCTACGAGGCAGGGGTATTCAACCGTTACCCTACGAGGCAGGGGTATTCAACCGTTACCCTACGAGGCAGCGGTATTCAACCGTTACCCTACGAGGCAGGGGTATTCAACCGTTACCCTACGAGGCAGGGTTATTCAACCGTTACCCTACGACGCAGGGGTATTCAACCGTTACCCTACGAGGCAGGGGTATTCAACTGTTACCCTACGAGGCAGGGGTATTCAACTGTTACCCTACGAGGTAGGGTTATTCAACTGTTAACCTACTAGGCAGGGGTATTCAACTGTTACCCTACGAGGCAGGGGTATTCAACTGTTACCCTACGAGGCAGGGGTATTCGACCGTTACCCTACGAGGCAGGGGTATTCACCCGTTACCCTACGAGGCAGCGGTATTCAACCGTTACCCTATGAGGCAGCGGTATTCAACCGTTACCCTACGAGGCAGGGGTATTCAACCGTTACCCTACGAGGCAGGGGTATTCAACCGTTACCCTACGAGGCAGCGGTATTCAACCGTTACCCTACGAGGCAGGGGTATTCAACCGTTACCCTACGAGGCAGGGGTATTCAACCGTTACCCTACGAGGCAGCGGTATTCAACCGTTACCCTACGAGGCAGGGTTATTCAACTGTTACCCTACTAGGCAGGGGTATTCAACTGTTACCCTACGAGGCAGGGGTATTCGACCGTTACCCTACGAGGCAGGGGTATTCACCCGTTACCCTACGAGGCAGCGGTATTCAACCGTTACCCTACGAGGCAGCGGTATTCAACCGTTACCCTACGAGGCAGCGGTATTCAACCGTTACCCTACGAGGCAGGGGTATTCAACCGTTACCCTACGAGGCAGCGGTATTCAACCGTTACCCTACGAGGCAGGGGTATTCAACCGTTACCCTACGAGGCAGGGGTATTCAACCGTTACCCTACGAGGCAGCGGTATTCAACCGTTACCGTTAATCCGGAGCCTGTTGCTTTTCTGTTGTACCTGATCATTAATTACACCCACCTGGTGTCCCAGGTCTAAATCAGTCCCTGATTAGAGGGGAATCACCCACCTGGTGTCCCAGGTCTAAACCAGTCCCTGATTAGAGGGGAATCACCCACCTGGTGTCCCAGGTCTAAATCAGTCCCTGATTAGAGGGGAATCACCCACCTGGTGTCCCAGGTCTAAACCAGTCCCTGATTAGAGGGGAATCACCCACCTGGTGTCCCAGGTCTAAACCAGTCCCTGATTAGAGGGGAATCACCCACCTGGTGTCCCAGGTCTAAACCAGTCCCTGATTGGAGGGAATGACCCACCTGGTGTCCCAGGTCTAAACCAGTCCCTGAGTAGAGGGAATCACCCACCTGGTGTCCCAGGTCTAAACCAGTCCCTGATTGGAGGGGAATCACCCACCTGGTGTCCCAGGTCTAAATCAGTCCCTGATTAGAGGGGAATCACCCACCTGGTGTCCCAGGTCTAAATCAGGCCCTGATTAGAGGGGAATCACCCACCTGGTGTCCCAGGTCTAAACCAGTCCCTGATTAGAGGGGAATCACCCACCTGGTGTCCCAGGTCTAAACCAGTCCCTGATTGGAGGGGAATGACCCACCTGGTGTCCCAGGTCTAAACCAGTCCCTGAGTAGAGGGGAATCACCCACCTGGTGTCCCAGGTCTAAACCAGTCCCTGATTGGAGGGGAATCACCCACCTGGTGTCCCAGGTCTAAATCAGTCCCTGATTAGAGGGGAATCACCCACCTGGTGTCCCAGGTCTAAATCAGGCCCTGATTAGAGGGGAATCACCCACCTGGTGTCCCAGGTCTAAATCAGTCCCTGATTAGAGGGGAATCACCCACCTGGTGTCCCAGGTCTAAGTCGGTCCCTAATTAGAGGGGAATCACCCACCTGGTGTCCCAGGTCTAAACCAGTCCCTGATTAGAGAGGAATCACCCACCTGGTGTCCCAGGTCTAAATCAGTCCCTGATTAGAGGGGAATCACCCACCTGGTGTCCCAGGTCTAAATCAGTCCCCGATTCGAGGGAATCACCCACCTGGTGTCCCAGGTTTAAATCAGTCTCTGAATAGAGGGGAATCACCCACCTGGTGTCCCAGGTCTAAATCAGTCCCCGATTAGAGGGGAATCAGTCCCCGTTTAGAGGGGAATCAGTCCCTGATTAGAGGGGAATCACCCACTGATTTGGATAAAATAGTCTGTTAAATGGAAAATGATTATTATACTTTGGGTAGGGTGCCATTGGCCATAGGGTTCTGGTTAAAAGCAGTGCACTATATAGGGGATAGGGTGACATTGGGTTCTGGTTCAAATTAGTGCAATATATAGGGGATAGGGTGCCATTGGCCATTGGGTTCTGGTTAAAAGTAGTGCACTATATTTAACTAGGCAAGTCAGTTAAGAACTCATTCTTATTTACAATGACGGCCTACACCGGCCAAACCTGGACGTCTCTGGGCCAATTGTGAGCCGCCCTATGGGACTCCCAATCACGGCCGGTTGTGATACAGCCTGGAATGGAACCGGGGCCTTAGACTGCTGTGATACAGACTGGAATGGAACCAAGGCCTCAGAACCAGGGCCTTAGACTGCTGTGATACAGACTGGAATGGAACCGGGGCCTTAGACCACTGGGATAGAGCCTGGAATGGAACCTGGGCCTTTGAACCAGGGCCTTAGACCGCTGTAATACAGCCTGGAATGGAACCGGGGCCTTAGACCACTGGGATAGAGCCTGGAATGGAACCTGGGCCTTTGAACCAGGGCCTTAGACCGCTGGGATAGAGCCTGGAATGGAACCTGGGCCTTTGAACCAGGGCCTTAGACCGCTGTGATACAGACTGGAATGGAACCAGGGCCTTAGAACCAGGGTCTTAGACCGCTGGGATGCAGCCTGGAATGGAACCAGGGCCTTAGAACCAGGGTCTTAGACCGCTGTGATACAGACTGGAATGGAACCAGGGCCTTAGAACCAGGGTCTTAGACCGCTGTGATACAGACTGGAATGGAACCAGGGCCTTAGACCGCTGGGATAGAGCCTGGAATGGAACCTGGGCCTTTGAACCAGGGCCTTAGACCGCTGGGATACAGCCTGGAATGGAACCAGGGCTTTAGAACCAGGGTCTTAGACCGCTGTGGTACAGACTGGAATGGAACCAGGGCCTTAGAACCAGGGTCTTAGACCGCTGGGATGCAGCCTGGAATGGAACCGGGGCCTTAGACCACTATGATACAGACTGGAATGGAACCAGGGCCTTGGACTGCTGTGATACAGCCTGGAATGGAACCAGGGTCTTAGAACCGGGGCCTTAGACTGCTGTGATACAGCCTGGAATGGAACCAGGGTCTTAGAACCGGGGCCTTAGACTGCTGTGATACAGCCTGGAATGGAACCAGGGTCTTAGAACCGGGGTCTTAGACTGCTGTGATACAGCCTGTAAAGGAACCGGGGTCTTAGAACCGGGGCTTTAGACCGCTGTGGTGCAGACTGGAATGGAACCAGGGTCTTAGAACCAGGGTCTTAGACCGCTGGGATGCAGCCTGGAATGGAACCGGGGCCTTAGACCACTATGATACAGACTGGAATGGAACCAGGGCCTTGGACTGCTGTGATACAGCCTGGAATGGAACCAGGGTCTTAGAACCGGGGCCTTAGACTGCTGTGATACAGCCTGGAATGGAACCAGGGTCTTAGAACCGGGGTCTTAGACTGCTGTGATACAGCCTGTAAAGGAACCGGGGTCTTAGAACCGGGGCTTTAGACTGCTGTGATACAGCCTGGAATGGAACCAGGGTCTTAGAACCGGGGCCTTAGAACCAGGGCCTTAGATTGCTGTGATACAGCCTGTAAAGGAACCGGGGTCTTAGACCGCTGTGATACAGCCTGGAATAAAACCGGGGCCTTAGAACCAGGGCCTTAGACCGCTGTGATACAGCCTGGAATGGAACCGGGGTCTTAGAACCAGGGTCTTAGACCGCTGTGATACAGACTGGAATGGAACCAGGGCCTTAGAACCAGGGTCTTAGACCGCTGTGATACAGACTGGAATGGAACCAGGGCCTTAGACCGCTGGGATAGAGCCTGGAATGGAACCTGGGCCTTTGAACCAGGGCCTTAGACCGCTGGGATACAGCCTGGAATGGAACCAGGGCTTTAGAACCAGGGTCTTAGACCGCTGTGATACAGACTGGAATGGAACCAGGGCCTTAGAACCAGGGTCTTAGACCGCTGGGATGCAGCCTGGAATGGAACCAGGGCTTTAGAACCAGGGTCTTAGACCGCTGTGGTACAGACTGGAATGGAACCAGGGCCTTAGAACCAGGGTCTTAGACCGCTGTGGTACAGACTGGAATGGAACCAGGGCCTTAGACCACTATGATACAGACTGGAATGGAACCAGGGCCTTGGACTGCTGTGATACAGCCTGGAATGGAACCAGGGTCTTAGAACCGGGGCCTTAGACTGCTGTGATACAGCCTGGAATGGAACCAGGGTCTTAGAACCGGGGTCTTAGACTGCTGTGATACAGCCTGTAAAGGAACCGGGGTCTTAGAACCGGGGCTTTAGACCGCTGTGGTACAGACTGGAATGGAACCAGGGTCTTAGAACCAGGGTCTTAGACCGCTGGGATGCAGCCTGGAATGGAACCGGGGCCTTAGACCACTATGATACAGCCTGGAATGGAACCAGGGTCTTAGAACCGGGGCCTTAGACTGCTGTGATACAGCCTGGAATGGAACCAGGGTCTTAGAACCGGGGTCTTAGACTGCTGTGATACAGCCTGGAATGGAACCAGGGCCTTAGACCACTGGGATAGAGCCTGGAATGGAACCTGGGCCTTTGAACCAGGGCCTTAGACCGCTGGGATACAGCCTGGAATGGAACCAGGGCTTTAGAACCAGGGTCTTAGACCGCTGTGGTACAGACTGGAATGGAACCAGGGCCTTAGAACCAGGGTCTTAGACCGCTGTGGTACAGACTGGAATGGAACCAGGGCCTTAGAACCAGGGTCTTAGACCGCTGGGATGCAGCCTGGAATGGAACCAGGGCTTTAGAACCATG
>NW_025754005.1:0-5000 GCF_021184085.1 Oncorhynchus gorbuscha | reverse complement strand
TAGCATTGTCTGACATGGGAGACAAGCCCAGGCATTAGCTCGCCTTGCAGTATACTCATTACGGTTTCCACCTAAAATACATCTGAGAAGATATCATTTTTCTGCAGTGCCACAGGTGCTACATAGAAAAGTGATTGCAGTGCTCAGTGGAGACGCCAACGCTGCCATTGATAAACTGGAGAAGTGCTCAGTGGAGGCACGCTGCCATTGGAGCAAACTGAGAAGGCTCAGTGGAGACGCCAACGCTGCCATTGGAGCAAACTGAGAAGTGCTCAGTGGAGACGCCAACGCTGCCATTGGAGCAAACTGAGAAGGGCTCAGTGGAGACGCCAATGCTGCCATTGGAGCAAACTGAGAAGGGCTCAGTGGAGACGCCAACGCTGCCATTGGAGCAAACTGAGCAAGTGCTCAGTGGAGACATCATGCTGCCATTGGAGCAAACTGAGAAGGGCTCAGTGGAGACGCCAATGCTTCCATTGGAGCAAACTGAGAAGTGCTCAGTGGAGACGCCATAGCTGCCATCGGAGCAAACTCAGGAAGACGCTTAGCATGAGGATAGAAATAGATGATAGACGTTAGCCAAGCAGACACTATGGGGATCCATTACCGTGGGCTCACAAGTGGTCTGAAACACCTACGAGTGGAGAGAGGACATGAGCAGATCTGAACAAGAATCTATATAATATGACTCATAAGTCTAGCATAATTAGCAAACACATACTAACTCATACACAGACACGAGGCCAACGCAATGAATCTATATAATATGACTCATAAGTCTAGCATAATTAGCAAACACATACTAACTCATACACAGACACGAGGCCAACGCAATGAATCTATATAATATGACTCATAAGTCTAGCATAATTAGCAAACACATACTAACTCATACACAGACACGAGGCCAACGCAATGAATCTATATAATATGACTCATAAGTCTAGCATAATTAGCAAACACATACTAACTCATACACAGACACGAGGCCAAGCAATGAATCTATATAATATGACTCATAAGTCTAGCATAATTAGCAAACACATACTAACTCATACACAGACACGAGGCCAACGCAATGAATCTATATAATATGACTCATAAGTCTAGCATAATTAGCAAACACATACTAACTCATACACAGACACGAGGCCAACGCAATGAATCTATATAATATGACTCATAAGTCTAGCATAATTAGCAAACACATACTAACTCATACACAGACACGAGGCCAACGCAATGAATCTATATAATATGACTCATAAGTCTAGCATAATTAGCAAACACATACTAACTCATACACAGACACGAGGCCAACGCAATGAATCTATATAATATGACTCATAAGTCTAGCATAATTAGCAAACACATACTAACTCATACACAGACACGAGGCCAACGCAATGAATCTATATAATATGACTCATAAGTCTAGCATAATTAGCAAACACATACTAACTCATACACAGACACGAGGCCAACGCAATGAATCTATATAATATGACTCATAAGTCTAGCATAATTAGCAAACACATACTAACTCATACACAGACACGAGGCCAACGCAATGACATGTATACACAAACACACACATACACTCAATCACACACACAAACACAGCTGCTGCCTCCCGTCCCGTGTGTGTGTACACAGTGGTGAGTCCTGGGGTCCCTGGCCCATGTGTGTGTACGCAGTGGTGAGTCCTGGGGTCCCTGGCCCGTGTGTGTGTACGCAGTGGTGAGTCCTGGGGTCCCTGGCCCGTGTGTGTGTACGCAGTGGTGAGTCCTGGGGTCCCTGGCCCGTGTGTGTGTACGCAGTGGTGAGTCCTGGGTTCCCTGGCCCGTGTGTGACGACAGCTGCTGACCGGTGTAAGAGCCGTAGTGCCGCGGTTCAGTTTTGTGGATTAGCACGCCGGCGTGAATACTGAGACGACATCACAGCCAATCACATATTCATGGAAATTCAATTTCTTCTACCACCGCGCCGGGATGATTTGGCTCGACAAAGGGGTCTAATCTCACCCAGAAAAATTGTCTCAAATTGAAAAGCCAGACGAGGGAAGTGTTTAGAAAGGAGAGAGGGACTGAAACAGTCAACAGGAGTATTTCTAATATAGTACAGTATGGCTGTTGTATTCCTCCCCGTTGTGAGAGCAAGCTCACTTTGACTGTCTATTCTTGTAGACGATGACGACAGTCGAGTGTAGTGCAGCAATCACCTTGCAATCACCTTGCAATCACCTTGCAATCACCTTGCAATCACCTTGCAATCACCTTGCTATCACCTTGCAATCACCTTGCTATCACCTTGCTATCACCTTGCTCGTAAAACCGTCTGGGCAGGCAGGTAGCCGAGTCGTTAAGAGCATTAGACCGGTAACAGAAAGGTGGTTGGTTTGAATCCCTTGAGCCCTTGAGCAAGGCACTTCATTGAGCCCGTAAGTCACTCTGGATAAGAGCATCTGCTCAATGCCACCACCCAAAAAAAGAGCAAGTAATTGTCCTGATGATAATGAATAAGGCCCTGAGAGACCCATGTTGTGTAGATGCTGAAACACTAATTGGAGCCAATCAACATGTCACACTGACACAAGATAATCTGATTTTATTTCCTCCCAGTGGTGCTGCAACTTTATATGGTGATGAAGGTTTTCTTTCCAGGGGTCACCGGAAACAGAGCATTCTGGGAGTTCAGACGAGGGTCTTCCTGCTCCCGAGGCGAAGCTCAGCCCCAAGTATACCACAGTTTGGGTTTTGTTGACAGGTGTAAAATGAGACCGGAGGGGGGGAGAGAGAGAGAGAGAGAGAGAGAGAGAGAGAGAGAGAGAGAGAGAGAGAGAGAGAGAGAGAGAGAGAGAGAGAGAGAGAGAGAGAGAGAGAGAGAGAGAGAGAGAGAGAGAGAGAGACTGCAGAGATTTCCCCGGTGTAGCCAACACAGAACACCACGACACCCCCCGGTGTGGCCAACACAGAACACCACGACACCCCCCGGTGTGGTCAACACAGAACACCTTGACACTCCCCGGTGTGGCCAACACAGAACACCACAACACCCCCCGGTGAGGCCAACACAGAACACCACGACACCCCCCGGCGTGGCCAACACAGAACACCACGACACCCCGGCGTGGCCAACACAGAACACCACGACACCCCGGTGTGGCCAACACAGAACACCACGACACCCCCAGCGTGGCCAACACAGAACACCACGACACGCGGTGTGTGTGGCCAACACAGAACACCACGACACCCCCGGTGTGGTCAACACAGAACACCTTGACACTCCCCGGTGTGGCCAACACAGAACACCACAACACCCCCGGTGAGGCCAACACAGAACACCACGACACCCAAGCGTGGCCAACACAGAACACCACGACACCCCCGGCGTGGCCAACACAGAACACCACGACACCCCGGTGTGGCCACAACACAGAACACCACGACACCCCAGCGTAGGCCAACACAGAACACCACGACACCCCCCGTGTGGCCAACACAGAACACCACGACACCCCCCGGTGTGGCCAACACAGAACACCACGACACCCCCCGGTGTGGCCAACACAGAACACCACGACACCCCCGGTGTGGCCAACACAGAACACCACGACACCACCCCGGTGTGGCCAACACAGAACACCACGACACCCCCGGTGGTCAACACAGAACACCACGACACCCCCGGTGTGGCCAACACAGAACACCACAACACCCCCAGTGTGGCCAACACAGAACACCACGACACCCCCGGTGTGACCAACACAGAACACCAAAACACCACCGGCAAAACACATCTACACAAAAAGTCACACCCTGCATTAAAACACAAACATTTGATATCAAACCATAATTTAAAATTACACACTAACTTATTCAACAACACACTGTGGACTGTGGACACAGTGTGTGTGTGTGTGTGTGTGTGTGTGTGTGTGTGTGTGTGTGTGTGTGTGTGTGTGTGTGTGTGTGTGTGTGTGTGTGTGTGTGTGTGTGTGTGTGTGTGTGTGTGTGTGTGTGTGTGTGTGTGTGTGTGTGTGGCAGACGGAAGCTGAGGTTTATAAGGAAAAGGGGGAACGGTTTTACAGACCTGTAACACACCAGATGGAATAGCCTCTTTCCATGGGCCGCTGGAATGGGAAAAACACTCTCTATTTGTCTTCTTATAACTGTCACAGAGGGCCAAGGTGTTACTTTCCATGACCGGGATGGATGCAGTTTAAATTCATTAGTTATATTGTTGCACAATCTAGCCTCTATGTGTATGTACAATAGTGTGTGTACTCCAGGAGGCCTAGGGCGTAGGACAGAGGCCCAGGACGTAGGACAGAGGCCTTGGACGCAGGACAGAGGCCTTGGACGCAGGACAGAGGCCTTGGACATAGGACACAGGCCTAGGACGTAAGACAGACCTAGAGGCCTAGACCTAGGACAATAGGACAGAGGCCTTGGACGTAGGGACAGAGGCCTAGGACGCAGGGACAGAGGCCTAGGACATAGGACAGAGGCCTAGGACGTAGGACAGAGGCCTTGGACGAGGGACAGAGGCCTTGGACGTAGAGCAGAGGCCTAGGACGTAGGACAGAGGCCTTGGACGTAGGACAGGAGGCCTTGGACGTAGGACAGAGACCTTGGACGTAGGACAGAGCAGGCCAGGACGTGAGGACAGAGGCCTTGGGCGTAGGACAGAGGCCTTGGGCGTGAGACAGAGACCTTGGGCGAGGACAGAGGCCTAGGATCGCAGGACAGAGGCCTTTGACGCAGGACAGAGGCCTAGGGACATAGAATAGAGGCCCTAGGATGTAGGACAGAGGCCTTGGACGCAGGACAGAGGCTGGACGTGGGACAGAGGCCTTGGGGCGTGAGGACAGAGGCCTTGGACGAGGACAGAGATTTTGGACGCAGGACAGAGGCCTAGGACGATAGGACAGAGGCCTTTGACGAGGACAGAGGCCTAGGACATAGAATAGAGGCCTAGGATGTGGGACAGAGGCC
>NW_025754004.1:0-9788 GCF_021184085.1 Oncorhynchus gorbuscha | reverse complement strand
ATGATCACGATAAACACAGTATCTTCAATGTCTTTCTGCTCTTCCCTATGTGTGTCACGCCTTGGACATAGTATTTTGTGTGTTCGTTATATATTTGGTCAGGCCAGGATGTGACATGGGTTTAAAATGTTGTGTTTCGTATTGGGGTTTTGTAGGCATTGGGATTGCGGCTGAGTAGGGGTGTTGCATAGGTTTGGCTGCCTGAGGCGGTTCTCAATCAGAGTCAGATGATTCTCGTTGTCTCTGATTGGGAACCATATTTAGGCCAGCCAGGGTTTCACTGTGTATTTCGTGGGTGATTGTTCCTGTCTCTGTGTTAGTGTTCACCAGACAAGCTGTATACGGGTTCACACGTTCCGTTTGTTGTTTTTGTATATATACAGTTATTTCATGTATCGTTGTTTTTCATTAAAGAACATGTACCAAATGTTTTGGTTCTTTGTACCCACCATTCATTGACTGAAGATGTTTAAACAAAGTGTTGAATCTTCTCTCATGAATGCAATGATGAGTACCCAACTGTAAACTGTGAAGAGGCGACTCCGGGATGCTGGCCTTCTAGGCAGAGTTCCTCTGTCCAGTGTCTGTGTTCTTTTTCCCATCTTAATCCTTTCTTTTTGGCCAGTCTGAGATATGGCTTTTTCTTTGCAACTCTGCCTAGAAGGCCAGCATCCTGGAGCCGCCTCTTCACTGTTGACATTGATACTGGTGTTTTGCGGGTACTATTTAATGAAGCTGCCAGTTGAGGACTTGTGAGGTGTCTTTCTCAAACTAGACACTCTAATGTGCTTTTCCTCTTGCTCAGTTGTGCACTGGGGCCTCCCACTCCTCTTTCTATTCTGGTTAGTGCCAGTTTGAGCTGTTCTGTGAAGGGGGTAGTACACAGCGCTGTACGAGATCTTCAGTTTCTTGGCAATTTCTCACATGGAATGGCCTTCCTTTCTCAGAACAAGAATAGACTGACGAGTTTCAGAAGAAAGTTCTTTGTTTCTGGCCCTTTTAAGCCCACAAATGCTGATGCGCCAGATACTCCACTAATCTAAAGAAGGCCGGTTGTACTGCTTCTTTAATCAGAACAACAGTTTTCAGCTGTGCTAACATAATTGCAAAATGGTTTTCAAATGATAAATTAGCCTTTTAACATGATAAACTTCGATCAGCTAACACAACATGCCAAACACAGGAGGGATTGTAGCTGAAACTGGACCTCTGTACGCCTATGTAGATATTCCATAAAAAAATCTGCCGTTTTCAGCTACAATAGTCATTTACACCATTAACAATGTTTACACTGTATTTCTGATCATTTTGATGTTATTTTAATCAACAAAAAAAATAGCTTTCTTTCAAAAACAAGGACATTTCTAAGTGACCCCAAACCTTTAAACGGCAGTGTATATGAATGTGATATTTCCGTTTTTTATTTTGAATACATTTACGAAATAAAAACATAGAAACGCTTTTGCTTTGTCGTTATGGGGTATTGTGTGTAAATTGATGAGGGAAAAAACGATAAAATAACAAAATGTGTAAGTCAAGGGGTTTAATACTTTCTGAAGGCACTCTAAATAAGTGTACAAATGCATCATCAGGGTTTCAAACGTGGGGCAAAACACATCATGGGAGTTGACCATTGGTCTGAAAACCAACCATTTATTCCTGGGACAAAGCAATAATGCATCACACGCAAAAGTGAGAAAATAATCATTGTTTAACTGTGCAAACATTTAAAATAATGTTGCATGATGCATAAGGGTTCAATATTAGACACATTCATAAATGGTTAACAGCTGGACGGAAATAGTGGCTCACCGGCTATCACACTATTTTGACCAATGGTTTATAATGCATTTACAAATGATTAAATAACTGTTAATAACCTAATTACAAACCCGTTATAAACCCTTTACAAATGGAACCATATTGTAAAATGTTACCACTTAAGGTAATAATCAAACGTGTCATCCTTGCTTCAAAGTGTGATATCACAGTGAATAGTAAGATAACGTAGTGTAACCTGTCTTATCATACACTATCCTAATCTACTGTAGCAGTCCCCAATGACTTTCCCATGGCTTTAAACAACCCAAAGTGTTAATGGCGTGGCATGTGGTAATCGTTACCTGGGTTCTGTTACATTACACAGTGACTTGGCTATATTGTGTAAATGCTCCACTAGGGACATCTGTTACATTTCCAATGTATTTGTCCACTGTGGCCAATGAATGACGTGACATGGAGTAATCCTGACTTGTGTTCTGTTACATCAAACACAGTCCTTGGCTATGTTCCCTAAATGTACTGAAGACACCATTTAAAGTTTCTATGTATGAGTCCACCGCAACCAATGTGTATCAGTTTTGACTGGTTGGAGGAGATATTAGAGGACAGGCTCATTGAAATGCCTGAAATTGCTTTGATACCATTCCATTTCAGCCATTACAATGAGCCTGTCCTCCGATATCTCCTCCCACCAGCCACCTCTGATGGGTATATAAAGTGGGGGACTTAGCCTCATAGACTAAATACTTTGAAAAGGCCTGCTGTCAGAATGAGGGGGGCTTTTGCTGTGCTGGTGATGCTGTTAGGCAAGTCAGTTAAGAACTAATTCTTATTTTAAAATGGCGGCCTACCTCGGCCAAACCCTTCACTAACCCGGACGATGGTGGGCCAAATATGTGCCGCCCTATGGGACTCCCGATCACGGCCGGTTGTGAAACATTCTGGGATCTAACCAGGGTCTGTAGTGGTACTTCTCGGACTGAGATGCAGTGCCTTAGACCGCTCCGCCACTCAGGAGCCCCAGACATGGGCTCAGGGAGAGAGTGGAGGGGTCAGAGAGAATGACCACTACAGAGAGGTGGAGCTGAAGAGAGCGACACAGACAGACCAAAGGTGGCCATATTTTCTGCTTTAGGCAGTTTGTCCAACAGACGTCATCATAGCGCGCAACAGATCAGTGTACTGTCTGTTGTTTTTATTAAATCGCTTTCATTAAATCGTTTTTATTCATCTTAATTATGTCAACAACAACAACAATCTTTAACCATTGGAAGTTAACTTTTTCGGCGGGGACCACAAGTTTGTGTCCCATATTACTGAAAAAAACACAATAGTTAGGGGTTAGCCGTCATGCATCATCAGAGCTCTAGCAAGCTCTAGCACGCTAGCAGTGCTAGAGTCAAAACACAAGTGGTATTTTTTACCTTTATTTAACTAGGCAAATCAGTTAAGAACAAATTCTTATTTTCAATGACAGCCTAGGAACAGTGGGTTAACTGCCTTGTTCAGAGGCAGAACGACAGATTTTTCATCTTTCAGGTTACTAGTCCAACACTCTAACCACTAGGCTACCTACAGCCCCATTTGTGTCTACGTCTGGGCTCAAATGAGCTAGGTGCAAGATGAAAACTACGCAAGTGGAAAAAAGCAAGGTGGAACTGATAAATGAACATAAATTCTTTGGCTGTTCCAAATGTATCATCATCAAGAAACTTAGGGAAGAGATTCTCCGGCTGCTAGCTCAGCTGTGAGAAAGACAAGATATGCTTTCTAAGCACTTTGACGCAGCCCAGGAACACATCATTTCAGTTCAGCAGGCCTCCTGCAGCCAAGGGGTGGATGAGTCGGGCGGTACTGACCTGCTCCAATCCACTGGACATATGGTAAGCTCAACTCCGCAGCCAGTGGTAGACTGGACACTGGGAAGGCGAAGGAGGTCGGGTGGAAGGCAGTCTGGTCGGCTTCCATATGTCCTGGAAGATCAGATCCAACTATTAAACAGAGAAGCCCTACTGGAGACGGACATACCGGCCCCGGGAGTCAGCTCTAATCCTGGGAGTACACCAACAGCCAGCAGCCATCCAGGGGCACCCTTCACAGCTCAGCCGGTCGCTGACTAAAGGAAACAAGGTCTTGGGTCCCTCCTCCATTTCCCCAATGATTCTGATACCATCCGCTGCTACTGGTACATGTGCGGTGAGTCATGCAGTTACGAGTCGAAGCCCACCTCCTCCCCCCTGCCCAAGGCAGGCCCGTTCTGTATCCCCTCTTCCTTCCCCATCGGATTCCACCACCATCATCTTGGGCAGCTTGATAGTGAGAGATATTGGCCTGCCTGCAGCCTGACCAAGGTCCACTGTCACCCAGGCGCCCGTATCCAAGACATTTACTCCCTTCTACCCACAGTTCTAGCCAACTACTCCAATACTGGCATCACTCACGTTGGATTTAACAACATTCGCTTTCGGCAATCTGAGGAACAGAAGAAGGACTACAACATTCTCTTGAACACCCTTCTCTTGAAAATTCTCTTGAACACAGTCATTTCTGCCCCCCTGGAAGGTTACAGCTGTCTCACTGCCCTAAACGAGTTCCTGAAGAGACTCTGCAAAGACAGGAATGTCTCCTTTTGTGACAATTTTGACTTGTTGTTGGAGCAACCAGCACTCTTTAAAAAAGAGAGGGGATTCACCTTGACCACAGGGATTCCAGGTTCATCTCCATCAACATACTGAACTGCTTAAGAGATTGACGGTCGGTTTGGCAGTGCTCCAGTCCTCCCTGTCATAATAAGCAACAGAGGACATGGAAATCATATTATATGTCAGAGACATAGAAGTGCAGTAAATGTAAGTAACCTAATCTGGCTCCTTTAACTGTTGGCTCTGAGGCTAGTGTCTGCAATAATCATATGCACATAGAACTGAATTTCACTGTTTGCGCTCAAAATGTCTCCCTTAGGAAGAAGCCCTCTGTGGACAGCCCACTCTGTACCAATGACTCAAATGTACATTTCACTGACATGTCTTCCTTGGATCAGCCTTTCAGAATAGCACTAAAAACAAACAAGCAACCCAGAAAAGGACACACAAAAATGTCCATATTAACGTACGTAGCCTGAGAATGTCATGTTTGTCATTTATTATCATGTCTTGTCCCTGTGCTCCCCATTCTATTCGTTTCCCTCTGCTGGTCTTATTAGGTTCTTTCCCTCTTTCTATCCCTCTCTCTCCCCCTCCCTCTCTCACTCTCTCGCTCTCTCTTCTCTCTATCGTTCCGTTCCTGCTCCCAGCTGTTCCTATTCCCCTAATCATCATTTAGTCTTCCCACACCTGTTCCCGATCCTTTCCCCTGATTAGAGTCCCTATTTATTCCTTTGTGTTCCGTTCCTGTCCCGTCGGTTCCTTGTTTAGTATTCACCATGCTGTGATTGCGTTTCGCCCTGTCCTGTCGTGTTTTTGCTGTGATTGTGTATCGCCCTGTCCTGTCGTGTTTTTGCCTTCATCAGATGCTGCGTGTGAGCAGGTGTCTCTGTCTAACTACGGCTCTGCGCCTACCCGAGGCGACCTGCAGTCTGTGGCCGCTTCTCCAGTTATTCCCCTCTACAGACTAGAGGATTTCTGTTATTCTCTGTTTGGACTTAAATAAACTCTGTTTCTGTTAAGTCGCTTTTGGGTCCTCTTTTCACCTGCATGACAGAAGGAACCGACCAAGGAATGGACCCAGCGACTTCAGACGCTCGTTACACTGCCGTCAAGATCCAAGGAGCCATGCTCGGCAGACACGAGCAGGAATTGTCTGCTGCTCGCCATGCCGTGGAGAACCTGGCCGCTCAGGTTTCCGACCTCTCTGGACAGTTCCAGAGTCTACGTCTCGTGCCACCTGTTACTTCCTGGCCTGCCGAGCCTCCAGAACCTAGGGTTAATAACCCACCTTGCTACTCCGGGCAGCCCACTGAGTGCCGCTCCTTTCTCACGCAGTGTGAGATTGTGTTCTCTCTCCAACCCAACACATACTCTAGAGAGAGAGCTCGGGTTGCTTACGTCATTTCTCTCCTTACTGGCCGGGCTCGAGAATGGGGCACAGCTATCTGGGAGGCAAGGGCTGATTGCTCTAACAAGTTCCAGAACTTTAAAGAGGAGATGATTCGGGTTTTTGACCGTTCAGTTTTTGGTAGGGAGGCTTCTAGGGCCCTGGCTTCCTTATGCCAAGGTGAACGGTCCATAACGGATTATTCTATTGAGTTTCGCACTCTTGCTGCCTCTAGTGAGTGGAACGAGCCGGCGCTGCTCGCTCGTTTTCTGGAGGGACTCCACGCAGTGGTTAAGGATGAGATTCTCTCCCGGGAGGTTCCTTCAGATGTGGACTCTTTGATTGCTCTCGCCATCCGCATAGAACGACGGGTAGATATTCGTCACCGGGCTCGTGGAAGAGAGCTCGCATCAACGGTGTTTCCCTGCTCCGCATCGCAACCATCTCCCTCCTCTGGCTTTGAGACTGAGCCCATGCAGCTGGGAGGGATTCGCATCTCGACTAAGGAGAGGGAACGGAGGATCACCAACCGCCTGTGCCTCTATTGCGGAGTTGATGGACATTTTGTTAATTCATGTCCAGTAAGAGGCCAGAGCCCATCAGTAAGCGGAGGGCTACTGGTGAGCGCTACTACTCATGGTCTCTTCATCTAGATCTTGTACTACTATGTCGGTCCATCTACGCTGGACCGGTTCGGGTGCTACATGCAGTGCCTTGATTGACTCTGGGGCTGAGGGTTGTTTCATGGACGAAGCATGGGTTCGGAAACATAACATTCCTTTCAGACCGTTAGACAAGCCTACGCCCATGTTTGCCTTAGATGGTAGTCATCTTCCCAGTATCAAATTTGAGACACTACCTTTAACTCTCACAGTATCTGGTAACCACAGTGAGACTATTTCTTTTTTGATTTTCCGTTCACCGTTTACACCTGTTGTTTTGGGTCATCCCTGGCTAGTATGTCATAATCCTTCTATTAATTGGTCTAGTAATTCTATCCTATCCTGGAACGTTTCTTGTCATGTGAAGTGTTTAATGTCTGCCATCCCTCCCGTTTCTTCTGTCCCTACTTCTCAGGAGGAACCTGGCGATTTGACAGGAGTGCCGGAGGAATATCATGATCTGCGCACGGTCTTCAGTCGGTCCCGAGCCAACTCCCTTCCTCCTCACCGGTCGTATGATTGTAGTATTGATCTCCTTCCGGGGACCACTCCTCCTCGAGGTAGACTATACTCTCTGTCGGCTCCCGAACGTAAGGCTCTCGAGGATTATTTGTCTGTGTCTCTTGACGCCGGTACCATAGTGCCTTCTTTCTCTCCGGCCGGGGCGGGGTTCTTTTTTGTTAAGAAGAAGGACGGTACTCTGCGCCCCTGCGTGGATTATCGAGGGCTGAATGACATAACGGTTAAGAATCGTTATCCGCTTCCCCTTATGTCATCAGCCTTCGAGATTCTGCAGGGAGCCAGGTGCTTTACTAAGTTGGACCTTCGTAACGCTTACCATCTCGTGCGCATCAGAGAGGGGGACGAGTGGAAAACGGCGTTTAACACTCCGTTAGGGCATTTTGAGTACCGGGTTCTGCCGTTCGGTCTCGCCAATGCGCCAGCTGTTTTTCAGGCATTAGTTAATGATGTTCTGAGAGACATGCTGAACATCTTTGTTTTTGTCTATCTTGACGATATCCTGATTTTTTCTCCGTCACTCGAGATTCATGTTCAGCACGTTCGACGTGTTCTACAGCGCCTTTTAGAGAATTGTCTCTACGTAAAGGCTGAGAAGTGCTCTTTTCATGTCTCCTCCGTTACTTTTCTCGGTTCCGTTATTTCCGCTGAAGGCATTCAGATGGATTCCGCTAAGGTCCAAGCTGTCAGTGATTGGCCCGTTCCAAGGTCACGTGTCGAGTTGCAGCGCTTTTTAGGTTTCGCTAATTTCTATCGGCGTTTCATTCGTAATTTCGGTCAAGTTGCTGCCCCTCTCACAGCTCTTACTTCTGTCAAGACGTGTTTTAAGTGGTCCGGTTCCGCCCAGGGAGCTTTTGATCTTCTAAAAGAACGTTTTACGTCCGCTTCCTATCCTCGTTACTCCTGACGTCACTAGACAATTCATTGTCGAGGTTGACGCTTCAGAGGTAGGCGTGGGAGCCATTCTATCCCAGCGCTTCCAGTCTGACGATAAGGTTCATCCTTGCGCTTATTTTTCTCATCGCCTGTCGCCATCTGAGCGCAACTATGATGTGGGTAACCGTGAACTGCTCGCCATCCGCTTAGCCCTAGGCGAATGGCGACAGTGGTTGGAGGGGGCGACCGTTCCTTTTGTCGTTTGGACAGACCATAAGAACCTTGAGTACATCCGTTCTGCCAAACGACTTAATGCCCGTCAAGCTCGTTGGGCGTTGTTTTTCGCTCGTTTCGAGTTTGTGATTTCTTACCGTCCGGGTAGCAAGAACACCAAGCCTGATGCCTTATCCCGTCTGTTTAGTTCTTCTGTGGCTTCTACTGATCCCGAGGGGATTCTTCCTTATGGGCGTGTTGTCGGGTTAACAGTCTGGGGAATTGAAAGACAGGTTAAGCAAGCACTCACGCACACTGCGTCGCCGCGCGCTTGTCCTAGTAACCTCCTTTTCGTTCCTGTTTCCACTCGTCTGGCTGTTCTTCAGTGGGCTCACTCTGCCAAGTTAGCTGGTCATCCCGGTGTTCGAGGCACTCTTGCGTCTATTCGCCAGCGCTTTTGGTGGCCGACTCAGGAGCGTGACACGCGCCGTTTCGTGGCTGCTTGTTCGGACTGCGCGCAGACTAAGTCGGGTAACTCCTCCTGCCGGTCGTCTCAGACCGCTCCCCATTCCTTCTCGACCATGGTCTCACATCGCCTTAGACTTCATTACCGGTCTGCCTTTGTCTGCGGGAAGACTGTGAGAGCCGCCAATAAACGCAGGATTAAGAGTCCAAGGTATTGTTGCGGCCAGAGAGTGTGGCTTTCCACTCGCAACCTTCCTCTTACGACAGCTTCTCGTAAGTTGACTCCGCGGTTCATTGGTCCGTTCCGTGTCTCCCAGGTCGTCAATCCTGTCGCTGTGCGACTGCTTCTTCCGCGACATCTTCGTCGCGTCCATCCTGTCTTCCATGTCTCCTGTGTTAAGCCCTTTCTTCGCACCCCCGTTCGTCTTCCCTCCCCCTCCCGTCCTTGTCGAGAGCGCACCTATTTACAAGGTACATAAGATCATGGACATGCGTTCTCGGGGACGGGGTCACCAATACTTAGTGGATTGGGAGGGTTACGGTCCTGAGGAGAGGAGTTGGGTTCCGTCTCGGGACGTGCTGGACCGTTCACTCATCGATGATTTCCTCCGTTGCCGCCAGGATTCCTCCTCGAGTGCGCCAGGAGGCGCTCGGTGAGTGGGGGGGTACTGTCATGTTTGTCATTTATTATCATGTCTTGTCCCTGTGCTCCCCATTCTATTCGTTTCCCTCTGCTGGTCTTATTAGGTTCTTTCCCTCTTTCTATCCTCTCTCTCCCCCTCCCTCTCTCACTCTCTCGCTCTCTCTTCTCTCTATCGTTCCGTTCCTGCTCCCAGC
This sequence comes from Oncorhynchus gorbuscha, assembly GCF_021184085.1. Classification (NCBI taxonomy): domain Eukaryota; kingdom Metazoa; phylum Chordata; class Actinopteri; order Salmoniformes; family Salmonidae; genus Oncorhynchus; species Oncorhynchus gorbuscha. The sequence continues at coordinate 402 of NW_025754004.1, read as the reverse complement.
TGTTCCTATTCCCCTAATCATCATTTAGTCTTCCCACACCTGTTCCCGATCCTTTCCCCTGATTGGAGTCCCTATTTATTCCTTTGTGTTCCGTTCCTGTCCTGTCGGTTCCTTGTTTAGTATTCACCATGCTGTGATTGTGTATCGCCCTGTCCTGTCGTGTTTTTGCTGTGATTGTGTATCGCCCTGTCCTGTCGTGTTTTTTGCCTTCATCAGATGCTGCGTGTGAGCAGGTGTCTCTGTCAACTACGGCCTGCGCCTACCCGAAGCGACCTGCAGTCTGTGGCCGCTTCTCCTGTTATTCCCTCTACAGACTAGAGGATTTCTGTTATTCCCTGTTTGGACTTGAATAAACTCTGTTTCTGTTAAGTCGCTTTTGGGTCCTCTTTCACCTGCATGACA
>NW_025754003.1:0-9788 GCF_021184085.1 Oncorhynchus gorbuscha | reverse complement strand
AAATCCATAAAATGTGCAAATTCAACCCGGAAATGTGCTGACAATTCCAACTAACACACCAAGCTCATTCACTAAAATAAAATAATTAGTACACAATCATATTTTATAAATTAATGTATAAAATGACAAATAAAATACATCAATACTGTACTATCATCCCATGGTATTAGATGTAGCCTAGCAACTGAATTACTTACATTTTATACCGGGCCATTTTCTTTATACTGTTACTGTACTTTAACAAATGTATAGCAATACTGTAGTACTTATATTCTATAATCAAGGCAAATATATTAAAATGACAACCAAGGAAAGGTAACATGTTAGGAAGATAGGTGAGCCTGTCACTTTGGACTTAAAACAACAAACAGAAATTAGAATCATAGTTAGCTGACATCTAGTTCTGAAAAAGTGATACTACATCTGGACTCAATACTCCGGTATTCACCATTTTCCCCAGAAATTCTGGCTGAAGGATTCCGGATTTCTTGCTTCAGAATTCAGGAATCTTCAAACTGGGATTTCTGGAAAACCTGGGAATTTTGGGGAAATGACCAGAATTGAAACCCTATTGGCACCTCATATGGTAGTAGCATTTACTGCCAGACACAATCATAATACTGTCCGCTTGAAGCACTCAAAATGTTTTAATCTCCGTGGCTAAATTGGATATGGTGACAAGTTTGGTGGTCATGGGTACATTTAGACAACAAGATTAGACCAATCATTAATATACCCCTTAATACTTGTTGAGTTCATTAATGCAGGCTGTGGTAAAATTGATTAATGTAGTGATGGAGAACAACGTGCCACTCACTCCAGCTTTCTGGTATTTGGTAAAGTATCTCATGTTACAAAGTTTAAGGAATAATTTAGAGAGCGATTCAATTACGACTGAAGTTCCAAACATAAATACAGTCCTAAGAAACAAATGTGTCTTTCCATGTTAGATCAGATGGTATATCAACTGAAACACGACCACATGGGGCTCCTGAGTGGCGCAGCGGTGCACTGCATCTCAGTGCTAGACGCATCACTAGAGACCCTGGTTCGATTCCAGGCTGTATCACAGCCGGCCATGATTTGGAGTCCCATAAGGGCGGAGTGCAATTGACCCAGCTTCGTCCGTGTTAGGGGGTAGGCCGTCATTGTAAATAAGAATTTGTTCTTTAACTGACTTGCCAAGTTAAATAAAGGTTAAATAAATCTCCCTCATTGAGATAATATTTAAGCCTACACTGAATGAGCCCAGGTGTTCTGTTCTGTTAACAGATCCAAAATAAAGCTATTTTATAGTCTGATGACAACCAAAGAAATGTCTAGTTGTAACCAGATAACGATGAGACAATAATTCACCCATAGTGCAGTAAGACGAGGGCAATGTCAATCAAACCATTAGCATGTTGTGATTCTGGGAGTGTTGGATTGTTACCACCTTATCTTAAAATAAGACAAATGATAAAACTGCATCAATATGCTGATAGGCTAAAACTACTAAATAACTACTCTCTCGTCTTCCACTTCCTCATCCTAGAGATTAGATTTTCATTTAATTAATTTTGAAAAGCAAAGGCATTTAAATTAAAACTTTAATAACTTTTCCTCAGTGCTTCCTAACTGATCGGGTGCTAATTTGCATACTACCATTGCACAAATCTGAAAGGGTATAACGTATACCTCCTCTGAAAAACAACCAGAGTACAGTAGTTGAGAAACAAGAGATGGTTCTAAAAACTCTGACGTCACAAACGAGAGCTGTGTAGAGGGACCTAGATACTGATGATGTCATAGTGTATTTCCTGTCTCCAGGCTCATGCAGAGCGTTCGCCTCCCGTCATCGTTTTTGCAGAGTGGTTCCCAGTTCAGTTGTCTCCCCAGACTAGTGACACTAGGCTGCCTTAGTGCTGGAGTAGTGGTGTCACTTTCAACCGGAGGACGGACTCACTGTAATGGATGGAACGGAATTTATGGTTTCCATGCGTTTGATACCATTCACTCCACTCCAGCCATTATTATGAGACGTCCTCCCCTCACCAGCCTCCTCTGTACTGCAGGGTTGAGAGCAACATGTACCTCTTTAAATAAAATAGTAGCCAGGTCCCAGCCAGGCTTTAGCTTGGTCTTAACCAATCAGAATGGTCATCTGGCTCCGGTGCGCTTGACAACGATAGTGCCAGCCACCATGTCATACACAGTCCTGTTGTGTTGGAAGAAGAAGACCGTGATGAAGGCTGGGAACAAGAAGGCAATGGAGAAGTTTTTGTTCATGGCTCGGACTGTCGATCTGAAGAAGGACACAGGGACAATACGTGTGAAAGTCACGGAGATCATAGGAACAACAGACGAGCAGCACATCAAGGGACTTCATCTAATGGCCAGATTGTCATGTTTCCCCTCATCACCACTTCAAAAATCAAGTGTCAAATAACCAAGTGAGCTGGTTTATTATTTCACAACACGTGGATGGAGGGTTGGTGTTGGTGTGATCCACTACTTACGCAGAGAGAGTGACGTTGGTGGCAGGCACCACGAGGACCCGGTTGGGTTGAACCAGGATGGAGGAATCACAGCTGATCACTCTGAGACCAATGAGAAACTTCCCTGGAGTGGCGCCTCCTGCTCCCCAGATACACACAATCTGACAGGAGACAATCAATCAATCAAACCGTACTATCAGAGGGAACTTGTATTTGCAGACAGAGAGGAGAAACATGATAAAATACACCAAATCCATTATCAAAGACTTAAATCATCCCACTGCAACGTCAGGACAAAGACAGAAACATCATCCCACTGCAACGTCAGGACAAACACAGAAACATCAGGACAAAAACAGAAACATCATCCCACTGCAACGTCAGGACAAAGACAGAAACATCATCCCACTGCAACGTCAGGACAAAGACAGAAACATCAGGACAAAGACAGAAACATCATCCCACTGCAACGTCAGGACAAAGACAGGAACATCATCCCACTGCAACGTCAGGACAAAGACAGAAACATCATCACACTGCAACGTCAGGACAAAGACAGAAACATCATCACACTGAAACATCAGGACAAAGACAGAAACATCATCCCACTGAAACATCAGGACAAAGACAGAAACATCATCCCACTGAAACATCAGGACAAAGACAGAAACATCATCCCACTGAAACATCAGGACAAAGACAGAAACATCATCCCACTGAAACATCAGGACAAAGACAGAAACATCAGGACAAAGACAGAAACATCATCCCACTGCAACGTCAGGACAAAGACAGAAACATCATCCCACTGAAACATCAGGACAAAGACAGAAACATCATCCCACTGCAACGTCAGGACAAAGACAGAAACATCATCCCACTGCAACGTCAGGACAAAGACAGAAACATCATCCCACTGCAACGTCAGGACAAAGACAGAAACAGCATCACACTGAAACGTCAGGACAAAGACAGAAACATCATCACACTGAAACGTCAGGACAAAGACAGAAACATCATCCCACTGCAACGTCAGGACAAAGACAGAAACATCATCCCACTGCAACGTCAGGACAAAGACAGAAACATCATCCCACTGCAACGTCAGGACAAAGACAGAAACAGCATCACACTGAAACATCAGGACAAAGACAGAAACATCATCACACTGCAACGTCAGGACAAAGACAGAAACATCATCCCACTGCAACGTCAGGACAAAGACAGAAACATCATCCCACTGCAACGTCAGGACAAAGACAGAAACAGCATCACACTGCAACGTCAGGACAAAGACAGAAACAGCATCACACTGCAACGTCAGGACAAAGACAGAAACAGCATCACACTGCAACGTCAGGACAAAGACAGAAACATCATCCCACTGCAACGTCAGGACAAAGACAGAAACATCATCACACTGAAACGTCAGGACAAAGACAGAAACATCATCCCACTGCAACGTCAGGACAAAGACAGAAACATCATCCCACTGCAACGTCAGGACAAAGACAGAAACATCATCCCACTGCAACGTCAGGACAAAGACAGAAACATCATCCCACTGCAACGTCAGGACAAAGACAGAAACATCATCACACTGAAACGTCAGGACAAAGACAGAAACATCATCCCACTGCAACGTCAGGACAAAGACAGAAACATCATCCCACTGCAACGTCAGGACAAAGACAGGAACATCATCCCACTGCAACGTCAGGACAAAGACAGAAACAGCATCCCACTGCAACGTCAGGACAAAGACAGAAACATCATCCCACTGCAACGTCAGGACAAAGACAGAAACATCATCCCACTGCAACGTCAGGACAAAGACAGAAACATCATCACACTGCAACGTCAGGACAAACACAGAAACATCAGGACAAAAACAGAAACATCATCACACTGCAACGTCAGGACAAAGACAGAAACATCAGGACAAAGACAGAAACATCATCACACTGAAACATCAGGACAAAGACAGAAACATCATCCCACTGCAACATCAGGACAAAGACAGAAACATCATCCCACTGCAACGTCAGGACAAAGACAGAAACATCATCCCACTGCAACGTCAGGACAAAGACAGAAACATCATCACACTGAAACATCAGGACAAAGACAGAAACATCATCCCACTGCAACGTCAGGACAAAGACAGAAACATCATCCCACTGCAACGTCAGGACAAAGACAGGAACATCATCCCACTGAAACATCAGGACAAAGACAGAAACATCATCACACTGAAACATCAGGACAAAGACAGAAACATCATCCCACTGCAACGTCAGGACAAAGACAGAAACATCATCACACTGAAACATCAGGACAAAGACAGAAACATCATCACACTGAAACATCAGGACAAAGACAGAAACATCATCCCACTGCAACGTCAGGACAAAGACAGAAACATCATCCCACTGCAACGTCAGGACAAAGACAGGAACATCATCCCACTGCAACGTCAGGACAAAGACAGAAACATCATCCCACTGCAACGTCAGGACAAAGACAGAAACATCATCCCACTGCAACGTCAGGACAAAGACAGAAACATCATCCCACTGCAACGTCAGGACAAAGACAGAAACATCATCACACTGCAACGTCAGGACAAACACAGAAACATCAGGACAAAAACAGAAACATCATCACACTGCAACGTCAGGACAAAGACAGAAACATCAGGACAAAGACAGAAACATCATCACACTGAAACATCAGGACAAAGACAGAAACATCATCCCACTGCAACGTCAGGACAAAGACAGAAACATCATCCCACTGCAACGTCAGGACAAAGACAGAAACATCATCCCACTGCAACGTCAGGACAAAGACAGAAACATCATCACACTGCAACGTCAGGACAAAGACAGAAACATCATCACACTGCAACGTCAGGACAAACACAGAAACATCAGGACAAAAACATCATCACACTGCAACGTCAGGACAAAGACAGAAACATCATCACACTGCAACATCAGGACAAAAACAGAAACATCATCCCACTGCAACATCAGGACAAAGACAGAAACATCATCACACTGCAACATCAGGACAAAGACAGAAACATCATCCCACTGCAACGTCAGGACAAAGACAGAAACATCATCACACTGCAACATCAGGACAAACACAGAAACATCAGGACAAAAACAGAAACATCATCACACTGCAACGTCAGGACGAAGACAGAAACATCAGGACAAAAACAGAAACATCATCACACTGCAACGTCAGGAGAAAGACAGAAACATCATCCCACTGCAACGTCAGGACAAAGACAGAAACATCATCCCACTGCAACGTCAGGACAAAGACAGAAACATCATCACACTGCAATGTCAGGACAAAGACAGAAACATCATCACACTGCAACGTCAGGACAAAGACAGAAACATCAGGACAAACACAGAAACATCATCACACTGCAACGTCAGGACAAACACAGAAACATCATCACACTGCAACGTCAGGACAAAGACAGAAACATCATCACACTGCAACGTCAGGACAAAGACAGAAACATCAGGACAAAAACAGAAACATCATCACACTGCAACGTCAGGACAAAGACAGAAACATCAGGACAAAAACAGAAACATCATCACACTGCAACGTCAGGACAAACACAGAAACATCATCACACTGCAACGTCAGGACAAAGACAGAAACATCATCACACTGCAACGTCAGGACAAAGACAGAAACATTTAAAGCAGAAAATGAAAACATTGTATGTGATTTCTGTTCACAGTATCAGTTTGATTTGTCACCTGACCTCATAGAAACACACTAATATCCGGTAGACCAGGGCAACCAGCATCATCTTCTGGAGTTCTTCCATGGACGTGTCTTCATCTATTTCCTCCACAATGAAATGCATGGCGAACTTGGAAATGTCCCTGAAACAAGAATACAAATGATTCTTCAGTCATGACTATATACAGTAGTTATGCATGCTACAAATGTTTCTTCAATCATGAATATATACAGTGGTTATGCATGATTCTTCAATCATGACTATATTTTCACAGTAGTTATGCATGCATTGGACTAACCTTTACCATCACCCATGGAGTGCGAAACAAATCAATTCCTAGGATGTTTAAATAAAATACTACTTTTGATCGGGGCCCCATGAGGGGACCCCATAGAGCCCCATAGTGCTCTGGTCTAAAGGAATGCACTATAAGGAATAGAAGAACAGAAACATTTGTATTAAACTAAACTCACTTCATCCCACTCAGATGCATGATGCTGAGAATAATAGTTGCTTTGATGAAGAAGAGAATGAAGAAATCCACCATTTCAGCCATGAACCTTTGAAGAGGAGAGGGAATACTGTATTCTCGACCTGCAAAAACACACAAAACATTGACATTTGAGTCATTTAGCCGACGCCAGGGGTCACCAAACTCTTTCCATTCGGGGCCCCCCTTTCAGCGTTGGGGAACATCCCAGGCCACCCCTGTGCGTGCACGCACCACGTCTATTTCTATGGGCACAGGCAATGTTCACGACACACACTGTTCACACTCCTCGTTGGTGGAGAGAATTTAGCAGGTTTATAGCTTATTTCCTGCAATTCTACACATTTTGTCATGTGGTGCAAAGAAAATGTTGCAGTTTTATAAAGGACATTTTCTTGGAATTCTATACATTTTGCCATGTCTAATGTGAATTCATGTGATATCTGAGTGACCAAAACAATTACAACAATATCTATGGGCCTCCCCATAGATTTGGGAACCACCGATTTAGCAGATGCTTTTATCCAGGGCATCTTAAAGTCGTGAGTAAATACATTTTCATATTGATTTTCTGTACTGGTCTCCCATGGGGATCAAACCCACAACCCTGGTGTTGCAAGCACCGTGCTCTACCAAAATAGCCACAGACGTCGCCAACACATTCATTGATGACGGTTATTGTCCTTCAATAGGAAATTCCTTGTTTCAAAAATGTTAATATGCCTAGGTTGGGGGTCTTTAGCAACCCAGGCCTATAGCAGATGAGCCTACGGTGTTTACTTTAGTAGACCACAGAGGGCACTAATTTTCATAATTCATCACTGTAACGTAACAGGCCTGTTGTCATGTTGCTTTATCTCAAACAGTTCTTTAGCTATATAACCAACGTTATCATATTAGACTCATTAAACAAATACAATAATAACAACAGCTGTGTCTCTGATAGCTACCTGGCCGTTGTGCGTTGCCGTTCTGTTGTGGTTGTTGTTGCGCTGGTACTGAAGTGGACACAGCACCACTCCCAGCCGTTTCCCCAGGCGGAATCCCAGCCGCGGATATGGCGGTTGGATACGTCGATAAGGGGAGTCCAAATGGATTATTGTACCAGTTCTGGGCATCAAAATTAGGGAAATCCGCTGGCCAGACGGGTGCAGTGAGTGGTTGCATTGGTTGCGGTGCAAAATACGGAGAAGCAGACACTGCCAGCCAACTTTGCCAGTTCACATATGCCGTGTGGTACTGCCACATCCACCCCTGCAACTTTTCACAGTACTCCGAGGTTGTACGTGTTTCGACAGTACCCTTTCCACTTTCCGAAGTGTCTTGATGACGTAATTTTGGCATATTTTCGCCGATATCTAGCTTCTCTCTAATATTAAAAGACATGTTTTTCTTATCGACTTGTCTGTTTGTGTTCTCCACATCAGCCATGTTTACCGTCGACGTCACGTCCGGAAGGATGTTTCCATTTCCGTGAAGAAAATATACGATTTCTGGAATAACATAATTACTGTGATAATAATTGCAAATATTTTGAGAGTAAGCTGCATTCAAAGAGGTAAACAATATCGATGATAAAACAATCACTCACAGCAACATCTCGTAAAATAAATAGTTTCCTCATCCTATTCCCAGCCTGGCCGAAATGAACACGGTTCACTTCTACATACCACTAGGGCGCAGCACTGCTACCCTTATAGTGAAAGACGCAGAGCATTGGAAATAAACTGACTAGACTTCTATACCAGATAGTATTATTGACTGTTATTCACTCCAATCACAATGAATTCGACTATGGTCTTTAGTTCCAAACCCATCACTAATAGCCATATTATATTCACCTATCCTGTTTTCAGATCATTTCCAAAGAATGACCAGAGAGAGGAGATCTTTGTTCCATTAAGGCCTGGTATATCCTTGAAATGACTTACATCTTACACCTTCAATGGATGACTGGAGGTGCAGTGTGCACAGCCTTGTCCTGCAAATCTCCCACTGTCTGTATATTTTATATAGCAATGGTAGGCTATTTAACCACTCTGTGTTTTTTTGCACTTTGAGAATTGTGAAATTGGATGCATCTGATATGCCCTCTATGTCCACCGCTACTGCTGCTTTTCTTAACGTTTTACAGCAAGCAAACAGTTAATAAGTTCAATTACATTACAGCCTTCATCTCAGAATTCCTTAGCCAACTAATTTCCAAGAACTTGCCAATCGGTTCTTTGATGCCTCGAAATAAAATAAATCTGTTCAAAGGCCCCCACTACCACAGAGTCTAAAGAAAAATCTGAGGCACAAGGCCATTTTTCAAAGACCTGCCCTAAGTCAGCTAACTCTAAACAACAATGCTATTCAGCCGTAACAATCGGACACCCAGGGTTCCGATGTTCTTGGGAGATCAGATTAGAAGGAAAGTCCCTTGAATGTGTTCCCTATGGGATACAGGGGACTGGGTAAGTTGGAGTAGGGGTGGAGCAGGGACTGGGGTAAGCTTGGAGTAGGGGCAGACAGGGACTGCAAATTGAGCAGGGGTGGACAGGGGACTGGTATATTGAGTAGAGGTGGACAGGGACTGGTAGGTTGAGTAGGGGTGGACAGGGGATTGGTAGGTTGAGTAGGGGTGGACAGGGGACTGGTAGGTTGAGTAGGGGTGGGCAGGGGACTGGTAAGTTGAGTAGGGGTGGACAGGGGACTGGTAAGTTGAGTAGGGGTGGACAGGGGACTGGTAAGTTGAGTAGGGGTGGACAGGGGACTGGTACGTTGAGTAGGGGTGGACAGGGGACTGGTACGTTGAGTAGGGGTAGACAGGGGACTGGTAAGTTGAGTAGGGGTGGACAGGGGACTGGTACGTTGAGTAGGGGTAGACAGGGGACTGGTAAGTTGAGTAGGGGTGGACAGGGGACTGGTAAGTTGAGTAGGGGTAGACAGGGGACTGGTAAGTTGAGTAGGGGTGGACAGGGGACTGATAAGTTGAGTAGGGGTGGACAGGGGACTGGTAAGTTGAGTAGGGGTGGACAGGGGACTGGTAAGTTGAGTA
>NW_025754002.1:0-9793 GCF_021184085.1 Oncorhynchus gorbuscha | reverse complement strand
CATGACGAACAGGTTATATCACACTAAAGCATGACGAACAGGGTATATCACACTAAAGCATGAGGAACAGGTTATATCACACTAAAGCATGAGGAACAGGTTATATCACACTAAAGCATGAGGAACAGGTTATATCACACTAAAGCATGATGAACAGGTTATATCACACTAAAGCATGAGGAACAGGTTATATCACACTAAAGCATGATGAACAGGTTATATCACACTAAAGCATGAGGAACAGGGTATATCACACTAAAGCATGAGGAACAGGTTCTACCTGTCAATACTGGTCCCACAATATTGCCTGTTTGTTGCCTAACCAGTATGATTTCCCTATAGGTTTAAAACCAAGCCAGTGAAAGATACCTCAATGCTGACACACCGCAGGGATTTTCACACGACACCATTCTGTCTCTGACTACAGCAGCAGTGTAAACATGTACCGCGGCAGCTTTGCTGATAACAAATGGAGCAGATTGTCTCGAATGCTTACAGAGTCCGTTCTCAGTCTGGACAGCTCCTCCTCCCGCTCCTCGATGCAGCTCTTCAGTTCGTCGATCTGGGGAGGACACAGGGAAAGTATGTCGTCTGTAGTCTTGTACAAGAAGCTTAAAGGGAAGAAGATGGGATTTAAAAGGACGGATTGGATGCTGAAAAAGAGAGTCGTTTTTTTTTGTTCATCGATTGGAAATGTGCATTTGACAGTGTGCGGGTACTGTCGTAATGTTTTTAAAAGAATATGAATTATGACTCATAGCACGCTAACTTCAATCATCTCCAAACTGCACGCAGAAACATACAAATGGTATTCATGAGGTCACCTGTTTCTGGGGAATTAGAAAAAAGACCTACATCTCTAAATCTCTCATTATCCCTTTAAACATGAACACCCCATAATAATATAATAATAATAATAATATATGCCATTTAGCAGACGCTTTTATCCAAAGCGACTTACAGTCATGTGTGCATACATTCTACGTATGGGTGGTCCCGGGAATCGAACCCACTACCCTGGTTAGGGCCAATTTAAATTCAATCAATTGAAGATGTTAACTTTATTACACTTTATAGTCAGATGGCTGACAAAACAACTGTGGGGGCAGATGATGGCAATTAGACAAAGTTCTGTGTTTGTGGCCAAATCCCCTGAAGTTAATGGTGGCTATTTAAACCACTCTGAACCATGGAATACAGTTGATCCTGGCCCATAGACGACTTTCAGGGTAAGGAACCATCTGACTGACGATACGGTGTAAAAAAGTTAGCTATCCCTTAATTGAATTTACAAATCAATCATTGCAAATAGGGCATTAAATGGTCAAGGATTTCTTACTAAACTGAATCTGATAAGCTTTAGTAATTGTGTTTATGAGCCCAGGCTCTTCCCAGGTGCAACAAAGGGACAAGTGGGAAATGGCTTAAAACAGTCAAATGGCTGAATTGAGAAGCGATGAAAAGGATTAAATGACGTGTTTCGTGTCGTTTGTTTTGTTTTATTACCATGACTACAAGTATCACCGAAATAATGCTCCTGTAACATGCATGTTAACACATATTGTTCAGATGTATTGTATCATATAAGGGACATATATGTAATAAACATTTGAATACTAAATGTGTTACATATATATGAGCATATAAGTATTATGTATATATGCACATATATGTGGATATAAGGCAGAAATATTTGTCACATATCTGAAAACAGCCCATTATTGTATATTCCAACATATATATGACATATCTAGTGCCGTCAGAAACTGTTTCAAACTATTGACTTTTTCTACATTTTGTTGTGTTACAGCCTGAAGTTAAAATGGGTTAAATACAGATTTTGTGTCACAATACCCCATAGTGTTAATCGTAATGTTTTTAAAAAGTTTTTACCTATTAATAAAACATGAAAAGCTGAAATGCTCTGGTGTAAAGTACTTAAGTGAAAATACTTTAAAGTATTACTTAAGTAGTTTATTTGTGGTATCTGTACTTTACTTGACTATTTACATTTTTGACTACTTTTACTTTTACTTTTACAAAACATTCCTAAAGACAATAATGTACTTTTTACTCCATATATATCCCTTTAAGCATGGTGAAGTTATTAAGTACACTTTGGATGGTGTATCAATACACCCAGTCACTACAAAGATACAAGCATCCTAACTCAGTTACCAGAGAGGTTAGAAACCACTCAGGGTCTCCCACTCCTCTTTCTATTCTGGTTAGAGTCAGTTTGTGCTGTTCTGTGAAGGGAGTAGTACACAGCTTTGTACGGGATCTTCAGTTTCTTGGCAATTTCTCGCATCGAATAGCCTTCATTTCTCAGAACAAGAATAGACTGATGAGTTTCAGAAGAAAGTTCTTTGTTTCTGGCCATTTTGAGTCTGTAATCGAACCCACAAATGCTGATGCTCCAGATACTCAACTCGTCTAAAGAAGGTCGGTTTTATTGCTTCTTTAATCAGCACAACAGTCTTCAGATGTGCTAACATAATTGCAAAAGGGTTTTCTAATGATCAAATAGCCTTTTAAAATGATAAACTTGGATTAGCTAACACAACGTGCAATTGGAACACAGGAGTGATGGCTGCTGATAATGGGCCTCTGTCGATATTCCATAAAAAATCAGCCGTTTCCAGCTACAATAGTCATTTACAACATTAACAATGTCTACACTCTATTTCTGATCAATTTAATGTTATTTTAATGGACAAAAAATGTGCTTTTCTTTCAAGAACAACGACATTTCTAAGTGACCCCAAACTTTAGAACGGTTGTGTATATTGCCACATATTAGTTGGGGTGCTGGGTGTTTGTCTGTAAGTATGCATCCATGTAGCTTTCTCACTCACTCACTCACTCACTCACTCACTCACTCACTCACTCACTCACTCACTCACTCACTCACTCACTCACTCACTCACTCACTCACTCACTCACTCACTCAATCACTCTCACTCTCTCTCGCTCTCTCTCTCTCTCTCTCTCTCTCTCTCTCTCTCTCTCTCTCTCTCTCTCTCTCTCTCTCTCTCTCATTCTCTCTCTCTCATTCTCTCTCTCATTCTCTCTCAATTAAATTCAATTAAATTTGCTTTATTGGCATGACGTAACAATATACATATTGGCAAAGCTTACTTTGGATATTTACAATACTAAAATAAGAAGAATCAAAATTGTCAACAGAACAACAGTAACAACAATAACCAAGGGTCAAAATAACCCTACATCGAACAATAACAATAAGCATACAGTAGAGGACATGTACAGGTTGATTGGTCTGTCAGACACTGTCCCTCATCTTATGGCAGGCAGCAATATAGTGTGCTGCCAACCCACAGCTCTCTGCGTCCTCCCCCAACAGGACGGGTAGCCTTCTCTCATCAGAGAGGTTTTTGAAACCTTGGGGAAATGACACTCTAATTGTTTTTTTTATTTGTATTTTATTTCAGGAAATGCAGCTCTGTCTCAGGTTCTGCTGTTGTGCAGTGGATACACAGTCTTTCCTCTACAGGGAGCCAGGTTTTCCTGTGTCTACCCTTCTCAATGGCAAGGCTGTGCTCACTGAGCCTGTACTTTCTCTCCCTCTCTCGCTCTCTCTCTCTCTCTCTCTCGGTGTGCATGCGTGTTTACATTCGTGCATGCATATGCATGTGTGATGGACTGTACCTGATGTTGGAAGACCTGTACTCGTGAGTGTCGGTCCTGTTCTCTCTGCTCCAGTTGGGAGTGCAGCAGCCGTAGTTCTCCCCTCAGCTGGCTCTTCTCTCCCTGTAGTCCATACAGAGACTCTACCAGCCTGTGTAGCCCTGCCCCGGCACCAGGGACATCAGCACCACACTCACCTAAAGGCAGACAATACTCTAGGATTATGACAGACATATTTGTCATTATACTCATTATCATCAGCAGCAGTATTATCATCATCATCACCATCATCACCAACATTAGCATCAACATTATCATCACCCACTTTCATCATCATCATCATCATCATCATCATCATCATCATCATCATCATCATCATCATCATCATCATCATCATCATCATCATCATCATCATCATCATAATCATCATCATCATCATCATCATCATCATCATCATCATCATCATCATCATCACTATTGACACTATTATCATCATCACCACCATCATTATCAACATTATTATCACCACCATCATCACTATCACCACTATCATCATCACCACTATTGCCTCTATCCCTCACTATCACCACTATCACCATTACCACTATCACTCCTATCACCACTATTATCATCACCTCTATCACCACTATTATCATCACCACCATCACCACTATTATCATCACCACTATCACCACTATTATCATCACCACCATTATCATCACCACTATCACCACTATCACCATTACCACTATCACCACTATTATCATCACCACTATCATCACCACTTTCACCATTACCACTATCACCCATGTTATCATCACCACTATCACCATTACCACTATCACTCCTATCACCACTATTATCATCACAACTATCACCACTATTATCATCACCACTATCATTACTATCACCACTATTATCATCACAACTATCATCATAAGCACTATCACCATTACCACTATCACCACTCTCACTACTATCATCATCACCACTACACCCTATTATCATCACCACTATCACCACTATCATCATCACCATTACTACTATCACTCTTATCACCCCTATTATCATCATCACCACTATCACCACTATCATCATCACCATTACTACTATCACCTTATCACTATTATCATCACCACTATCACCATGACCACTATCACTCTATCGCCACTATTATCATCACCGCTATCACCACTTACCACTCCTATCACCACTATTATCATCATCACTATCATCATCAGCACTATCACCATTATCACCACTATCACCACTATCATCATCACCACTATTATCATCACCACTATCACCCCTATTATCATCAACACTATCATCATCACCACTATCACCACTATCACCCCTATTATCATCACCACTATCACCATTACCACTATCACTCTTATCACCACTATTATCATCACCACTATCACCATTACCACATCATAGTATCACCACATTATCATCATCACCACTATCACCATTATCTCCACTATCATCATCATGTAGAAATACAATGTATCAACATCACTATTACCTCACCTTAATTAAACTCATTGTGCAGTCAAACACAGTATAGTAATCACACACACAATGTACACATACATAGTAGTCACACAGTAGTCATAGTAGTCACACAGCCATCATAGTAGTCACACAGCAGTCATAGTAGTCACACAGCAGTCATAGTAGTCACACAGCCATCATAGTAGTCACACAGCCATCATAGTAGTCACACAGCCATCATAGTAGTCACACAGTAGTCATAGTAGTCACACAGCCATCATAGTAGTCACACAGCCATCATAGTAGTCACACAGCCATCATAGTAGTCACACAGTAGTCATAGTAGTCACACAGCCATCATAGTAGTCACACTGTAGTCATAATAGTCCCACAGTAGTCATATTAGTCACACAGCCATCATAGTAGTCACACAGTAGTCATAGTAGTCACACAGCCATCATAGTAGTCACACAGCCATCATAGTAGTCACACAGCCATCATAGTAGTCACACAGCCATCATAGTAGTCACACTGTAGTCATAATAGTCCCACAGTAGTCATATTAGTCACACAGCCATCATAGTAGTCACACAGCCATCATAGTAGTCACGCAGCCATCATAGTAGTCACACAGCCATCATAGTAGTCACACAGCCATCATAGTAGTCACACTGTAGTCATAATAGTCCCACAGTAGTCATATTAGTCACACAGCCATCATAGTAGTCACACAGCCATCATAGTAGTCACACAGTAGTCATAGTAGTCAGACAGTAGTCACATAGTAGTCACACAGTAGTCATAGTAGTCAGACAGCCATCATAGTAGTCACACAGTAGTCATAGTAGTCACACAGCCATCATAGTAGTCACACAGTAGTCATAGTAGTCACACAGCCATCATAGTAGTCACACAGCCATCATAGTAGTCACACTGTAGTCATAATAGTCCCACAGTAGTCATATTAGTCACACAGCCATCATAGTAGTCACACAGCCATCATAGTAGTCACGCAGCCATCATAGTAGTCAGACAGTAGTCACATAGTAGTCAGACAGTAGTCACATAGTAGTCATACTGGTCACACAGTAGTCAGACAGTAGTCACATAGTAGTCAGACAGTAGTCACATAGTAGTCAGACAGTAGTCACATAGTAGTCAGACAGCAGTCACTCAGTAGTCACATACCAGTGACATGGTAGTTACTCAGTAGTCATACAGTAGTCAGACAGTAGTCACACAGTAGAGTAGTCGGATAGTAGTCACATAGTAGTCAGACCGTAGTCATACAGTAGTCAGACAGTAGTCAGACGGTTGTCGCATAATAGTCAGACAGTAGTCACACAGTAGACACATAGGAGTGACATGGTAGTTACTCAGGGGTCATACAGTAGTCAGACAGTAGTCACACAGTAGAGTAGTCAGATAGTAGTCACATAGTAGTCATAGTAGTCAGACAGTAGTCACATAGTAGTCAGACAGTAGTCACATAGTAGTCAGACAACAGTCACTCAGTAGTCACACAGCAGTGACTTGGTAGTTACTCAGTAGTCAGACAGTAGTCAGACAGTAGTCACACAGTAGAGTAGTCGGATAGTAGTCACATAGCAGTCATACAGCAGTGACATGCTAGTTACTCAGTAGTCAGACAGTAGTCACAGGGTCGTCACATTTTAGTCACATAGTAGTCATACAGTAGTCACAAAGTCATCGCACAGTAGTCACATCTAATGCACAAAGTGAAGGTGTATGGTCCACACTCACAAGCACTGCCTTTAGTCTACAACCTTTATAAAGTTCAGGCAAAGCAAGTGAGACCAGTTCTGTGTCCCAGATGGCACCCTATCCTCTTTCTAGTGCACTATTTAACCAGAGCTACAGTACTTTAGGGCCCTGGTCAAAAGTATTGCACAAGAAAGGGAATAGGGTGCAACCCTCTCAGAACATGGTGCCCAGTAGATGTTTTAATCAGTTTCCTCCTCCTGCATGATTTAGGGTGTTCTGTCTCTGCCAGGACTGTTTCTGTTTCTCTTTCCTGTTCTCTACACTAATCAACCACGCAGCCACACAGCCTCTGTCAGCTCTGCTGTGCCGTGTCACTGTTTTAGGAGGTGGGGAGAGGTGGTGATTGGAGGGAGACAGGGGAGGAAGAGGAGAGGGGGTGGGGGCCTACATAGCCAGAGGAGAGGGGGTGGGGGGGTGGGGGGGGGACTACATAGCCAGAGGAGAGGGCGGTGGGGGTCTACATAGCCAGAGGACAGGGGAGGTGGGGGTCTACATAGCCAGAGGAGAGGGGGTGGGGGTCCACATAGCCAGAGGAGAGGGGGTGGGGGTCTACATAGCCAGAGGAGAGGGGGGTGGGGGTCCACATAGCCAGAGGAGAGGGGGTGGGGGTCTACATAGCCAGAGGAGAGGGGGGTCTACATAGCCAGAGGACAGGGAGGTGGGGGTCTACATAGCCAGAGGAGAGGGGGGGTGGGGGTCTACATAGCCAGAGGAGATGCTGGATGTTTAACTCAAGGGCAGATGCAGACACATGATCCTGGGAAAATGTGATGGGGGGAATACAGGCTTTAATGTTTTCCACTCTGGTGGAAGTAATGGCATCAGCCTGCTAGTTAAACCTGCCTTTTACCTCACATGCTAAATAAAGGTGGGTACATATTAAATGATCCATGTTAAATGTCTCAAAGAGCAGACTATTTAACAATGTCTAAGTAGAGTAAAGCAACAGGGAGAGTTTAGACGCTGTGTTGTAGACGAGCTACATGATAAACAACTAACGATAAGAGAAATGTGGAATGTGTTTCAGCTTTACACAACATGCACATTTATAACATCATGGAGAGTCTTTGGGTATGAATGACGGGTGATTGTGGAGAATCTCCCAACTCACACACCGTGTAGATCATCATCGGAACACATCTCATTAGAAGGGATAGAACACCGTCTACAAAAACAAACAGCAACACAGGAGAACAGAACAACACACTACAGTAGCTGTTGTTGACATCCCTTCAGAGAGGCAGAGCGCCCAATTGTCATACCTGTCATAAAAGTAAAGATAACTTCATAGAAAATGACTCTGGTAAAAGTGAAAGTCACCCAGTAAAATAGTACTTGAGTAAAAGTCTAAAAGTATTTGGTTTTAAATATAGTTAATTATCAAAAGTAGATGTAAATGTAGAAATTATTAAAAATTCCTTATATTAAGCAAACCAGACGGCACACTTTTCTTGTTTTTTACATTTACAGATAGCCAGGGGCAGACTCCATCACTCAGACATCATTTACAGATAGCCAGGGGCAGACTCCATCACTCAGACATCATTTACAGATAGCCAGGGGCAGACTCCATCACTCAGACATCATTTACAGATAGCCAGGGGCAGACTCCATCACTCAGACATCATTTACAGATAGCCAGGGGCAGACTCCATCACTCAGACATCATTTACAGATAGCCAGGTGCAGACTCCAACACTCAGACATCATTTACAGATAGCCAGGGGCAGACTCCATCACTCAGACATCATTTACAGATAGCCAGGGGCAGACTCCATCACTCAGACATCATTTACAGATAGCCAGGGGCAGACTCCATCACTCAGACATCATTTACAGATAGCCAGGGGCAGACTCCATCACTCAGACATCATTTACAGATAGCCAGGGCAGACTCCATCACTCAGACATCATTTACAGATAGCCAGGGGCAGACTCCACTCACACAGATAGCAGACATCATTTTACAGATAGCCAGGGGCAGACTCCATCACTCAGACATCATTTACAGATAGCCAGGGGCAGACTCCAACACTCAGACATCATTTACAGATAGCCAGGGGCAGACTCCATCACTCAGACATCATTTACAGATAGCCAGGGGCAGACTCCAACACTCAGACATCATTTACAGATAGCCAGGGGCAGACTCCATCACTCAGACATCATTTACAGATAGCCAGGGACAGACTCCATCACAGATCCAGGGGCATCATTTACAGATAGCCAGGGGCAGACTCCATCATCTTTACAGATAGCATCATTTACAGATAGCCAGGGGCAGACTCCATTTACACTCAGACATCATTTACAGATAGCCAGGGGCAGACTCCAACACTCATCATTTACAGATAGCCAGGGCAGACTCCACTCATCATTTACAGATAGCCAGGGGCAGACTCCAACACTCATCATTTACAGATAGCCAGGGCAGACTCCAACACTCATCATTTACAGATAGCCAGGGGCAGACTCCAACACTCATCATTTACAGATAGCCAGGGGCACACTCCAACACTCATCATTTACAGATAGCCAGGGGCAGACTCCAACACTCATCATTTACAGATAGCCAGGGGCAGACTCCAACACTCATCATTTACAGATAGCCAGGGGCAGACTCCAATCATTTACAGATAGCATCATTTACAGATAGCCAGGGGCAGACTCCAACACTCATCATTTACAGATAGCCAGGGGCAGACTCCAACACTCATCATTTACAGATAGCCAGGGGCAGACTCCAACACTCATCATTTACAGATAGCCAGGGGCAGACTCCAACACTCATCATTTACAGATAGCCAGGGGCAGACTCCAACACTCATCATTTACAGATAGCCAGGGGCAGACTCCA
>NW_025754001.1:0-9793 GCF_021184085.1 Oncorhynchus gorbuscha | reverse complement strand
TCTAGAGTGTCTCCCCTTGAAGATGGGGGTGACCGTGGCCGCTTTCTAATCTTTGGACGATACGAAAGAGATGTTGAACAGGCTAGTAATAGGGGTTGCAACAATTGTGGCGGATAATTTTAGAAAAGAGAGGGTCCAGACTGTCTTGCCCAGCTGATTTGTAGAGGTGCAGAATTTGCAGCTCTTTCAGAACATCAGCTATCTGGATTTGGGTGAAGGAGAAATGGGGGAGATTTGGGCCAGCCGTAGAAAAATGCTAATCGAAATTCTCAATTATCGTAGATTTATCTGTGATGAGTGTTTCCTAGCCTCAGTGCAGTGGGCAGCTGGGAGGAGGTGCTCTTATTCTCCATGGACTTTGTGCTATCCTTGCTTTCCTAACTACCTGTGTGTATTGGTCCTAACTTGTTGGTCCTGTGTGTATTGGTCCTAACTGAAAAGTTGCATATCCCGAGGGCTATTCGATGCTAATCCAGTACGCCACAGGATGTTTTTGTGCTGAAAGGCCTGCTCGCTGAAGTGTTTTAGGGAGCGTTTGACAATGATGAAAGGTGTTCCTTTGACCGAAGACCCATTACGGACACAGGCAATGAGGCAGCGATCGCTGAGATCCTGGTTGAAGACAGCAGAGGTGCATTTGGAGGGCAGGTTGGTTAGGATGATCTATGAGGGTGCCCGTGTTTACGGATTTGGGGTTGTATCTGGTAGGTTCATTGATAATTTGTGTGAGATTGAGGCAATCAAGCTTAGATTGTAGGATGGCCAGGGTGTTAAGTATGTCCCAGTTTAGGTCACCTAACAGCACGAGCTCTGAAGATAGATGGGGGCAATCAATTCAGGGTGTCCAGGGCATAGCTGGAGGCAGACGGTGGTCTATAGCAAGTGGCAACAGTGAGAGATTTGTTTCTGGAAAGGTGGATTTTTAAAAGTAGAAGCTCAAATTGTTTGGGCACAGACCTGGATAGTAAGACAGAATTCTGCAGGCTATCTCTGCAGTAGATTGTAACTCTGCCCCCTTTGGCAGTTCTATTTGTCGGAATATTTTATAGTTCGGGATGGACATTTCAGGGTTTTTGGAGGTATTCCTAAGCCAGGATTCAGACACGGCAAGGACATCCGGGTTGTCAGAGTGTGCTAAAGCAGTGAATAAAACAAATTTAGGGAGGAGGCTTCTAATGTTAACGCATGAAACCAATACTTTTACGGTTACAGAAGTCAACAAATGAGAGCACCTTGTCAAGGCGTTGGCCTGGGGGTAGGTTTATGTCAGTCATAAATACCTCTTCCCCCCTTTTTCCTCTCTCTACCCTACTGATGTTACATTTGCAAACCCCTTTGGTTAAAATAGAGATTCTGGGAACATCAGAATGTGGGGGGAAATGAACTATATTCTGGTAATCCGACCAATTGAACATATGCGGTGGTACTTAATGAATATGATGTCAGGTCGGTTGTCATCTGAGACATTCTCATCAATGATAAGATGACAAACTCTACAGTGGAAAGTCACATCAGAGTTATCGGATTCACATGGAATTGTTGTTCAATTGAAAAGTTTGAATATGAAATTATTCGTGATGGGATGAAATGTGATTTTAGCTTCTAAAATGTGAGATTTGGGTTTTCATAAGGTTAGGGCTATGCTCAATCAGTGGCCCGCCCCTGTGAAGGGACATGGGCTATAAAACTTTTCAAGCACACCCTCCTCTCCCTTCCTATATAAAGAGTTGACGACAATGTAACCTCCTGTTCCGAGGATGTGAGGACGATGGTCCGATGTCAGAATGGTTCAGATAATAACTACAGAACGAAGCCAAAATCAGCGTGAGCTTTGGTGCGAATGGTATGAAGTTTGAACTCTTATTCACTACAGAAGTGATACCTCCTAGCCGTTGATTTAGCAACAGCAGCTCCAAACGCAGGTCAGGAAGGAACAGACAGAGTATCCCGTCTACCACACAACGACATTACTACAACGTATCCAATTTACCAACAGAGACATTCTTCAAAGGATTTGGTTGGGCAACACGGCCTTCCATCTACCACCAACCTACCGAAGCGCAGCTCAGAGTAAAAAGTTATTGCATTTTCCTTTTCCAAATGGGCGGTAATTTAGAATGCATATGATACTGTATTTACGATAGCACAGTTTCGCCTTTTGTTCCTCAGTCTTCGCGCTCCTCCACTCAAACCCAGCCCTTTTCTTTTGTGTAACCAGCTGTCATATCTGTTCCGCCCGCTAGGGACGTTTTCCTTTATGATGTAATTTGTAATGAAATTATGATTAATTATGTGTATGTGTAATTCTGTGTGATTAGTTAGGTATTTAGTAAATAAATAATTAAACCCAATTATGTATTCCTGATTCTACTTGTTAGCCAGGATTCGCGAAGATAACCAAGAATTTACAACTTTCAGATGAGACTGAATTAAGGTGATGATTAATATTGACTGCTATTGATGTAAAATATTACTAGGTCTTTAAGAGTTTATTCAGAAGATGTCATGTTTGTCATTTATTATCATGTCTTGTCCCTGTGCTCCCCATTCTATTCGTTTCCCCTCTGCTGGTCTTATTAGGTTCTTTCCCTCTTTCTATCCCTCTCTCTCCCCCTCCCTCTCTCACTCTCTCGCTCTCTCTTCTCTCTATCGTTCCGTTCCTGCTCCCAGCTGTTCCTATTCCCCTAATCATCATTTAGTCTTCCCACACCTGTTCCCGATCCTTTCCCCCTGATTGGAGTCCCTATTTATTCCTTTGTGTTCCGTTCCTGTCCCGTCGGTTCCTTGTATAGTATTCACCGTGCTGTGATTGTGTTTCGCCCTGTCCTGTCGTGTTTTTTGCCTTCATCAGATGCTGCGTGTGAGCAGGTGTCTCTGTCAACTACGGCCTGCGCCTACCCGAAGCGACCTGCAGTCTGTGGCCGCTTCTCTTGTTATTCCCCTCTACAGACTAGAGGATTTCTGTTATTCCCTGTTTGGACTTGAATAAACTCTGTTTCTGTTAAGTCGCTTTTGGGTCCTCTATCACCTGCATGACAGAAGGAACCGACCAAGGAATGGACCCAGCGACTTCAGACGCTCGTTACACTGCCGTCGAGATCCAAGGAGCCATGCTCGGCAGACACGAGCAGGAATTGTCTGCTGCTCGCCATGCCGTGGAGAACCTGGCCGCTCAGGTTTCCGACCTCTCTGGACAGTTCCAGAGTCTACGTCTCGTGCCACCTGTTACTTCCTGGCCTGCCGAGCCTCCAGAACCTAGGGTTAATAACCCACCTTGCTACTCCGGGCAGCCCACTGAGTGCCGCTCCTTTCTCACGCAGTGTGAGATTGTATTCTCTCTCCAACCCAACACATACTCTAGAGAGAGAGCTCGGGTTGCTTACGTCATTTCACTCCTTACTGGCCGGGCTCGAGAATGGGGCACAGCTATCTGGGAGGCAAGGGCTGATTGCTCTAACAAGTTCCAGAACTTTAAAGAGGAGATGATTCGGGTTTTTGACCGTTCAGTTTTTGGTAGGAGGCTTCTAGGGCCCTGGCTTCCTTATGCCAAGGTGAACGGTCCATAACGGATTATTCTATTGAGTTTCGCACTCTTGCTGCCTCTAGTGAGTGGAACGAGCCGGCGCTGCTCGCTCGTTTTCTGGAGGGACTCCACGCAGTGGTTAAGGATGAGATTCTCTCCCGGGAGGTTCCATCAGATGTGGACTCTTTGATTGCTCTCGCCATCCGCATAGAACGACGGGTAGATCTTCGTCACCGGGCTCGTGGAAGAGAGCTCGCATCACCGGTGTTTCCCTGCTCCGCATCGCAACCATCTCCCTCCTCTGGCTTTGAGACTGAGCCCATGCAGCTGGGAGGGATTCGCATCTCGACTAAGGAGAGGGAACGGAGGATCACCAACCGCCTGTGCCTCTATTGCGGAGTTGCTGGACATTTTGTTAATTCATGTCCAGTAAGAGGCCAGAGCCCATCAGTAAGCGGAGGGCTACTGGTGAGCGCTACTACTCAGGTCCCTTCATCTAGATCTTGTACTACTATGTCGGTCCATCTACGCTGGACCGGTTCGGTGCTACATGCAGTGCCTTGATTGACTCTGGGGCTGAGGGTTGTTTCATGGACGAAGCATGGGTTCGGAAACATAACATTCCTTTCAGACCGTTAGACAAGCCTACGCCCATGTTTGCCTTAGATGGTAGTCATCTTCCCAGTATCAAATTTGAGACACTACCTTTAACTCTCACAGTATCTGGTAACCACAGTGAGACTATTTCTTTTTTGATTTTCCGTTCACCGTCGTTTACACCTGTTGTTTTGGGTCATCCCTGGCTAGTATGTCATAATCCTTCTATTAATTGGTCTAGTAATTCTATCCTATCCTGGAACGTTTCTTGTCATGTGAAGTGTTTAATGTCTGCCATCCCTCCCGTTTCTTCTGTCCCTACTTCTCAGGAGGAACCTGGCGATTTGACAGGAGTGCCGGAGGAATATCATGATCTGCGCACGGTCTTCAGTCGGTCCCGAGCCAACTCCCTTCCTCCTCACCGGTCGTATGATTGTAGTATTGATCTCCTTCCGGGGACCACTCCTCCTCGAGGTAGACTATACTCTCTGTCGGCTCCCGAACGTAAGGCTCTCGAGGATTATTTGTCTGTGTCTCTTGACGCCGGTACCATAGTGCCTTCTTCTTCTCCGGCCGGGGCGGGTTCTTTTTGTTAAGAAGAAGGACGGTACTCTGCGCCCTGCGTGGATTATCGAGGGCTGAATGACATAACGGTTAAGAATCGTTATCCGCTTCCCCTTATGTCATCAGCCTTCGAGATTCTGCAGGGAGCCAGGTGCTTTACTAAGTTGGACCTTCGTAACGCTTACCATCTCGTGTGCATCAGAGAGGGGGACGAGTGGAAAAACGGCGTTTAACACTCCGTTAGGGCATTTTGAGTACCGGGTTCTGCCGTTCGGTCTCGCCAATGCGCCAGCTGTTTTTCAGGCATTAGTTAATGATGTTCTGAGAGACATGCTGAACATCTTTGTTTTTGTCTATCTTGACGATATCCTGATTTTTTCTCCGTCACTCGAGATTCATGTTCAGCACGTTCGACGTGTTCTACAGCGCCTTTTAGAGAATTGTCTCTACGTAAAGGCTGAGAAGTGCTCTTTTCATGTCTCCTCCGTTACTTTTCTCGGTTCCGTTATTTCCGCTGAAGGCATTCAGATGGATTCCGCTAAGGTCCAAGCTGTCAGTGATTGGCCCGTTCCAAGGTCACGTGTCGAGTTGCAGCGCTTTTTAGGTTTCGCTAATTTCTATCGGCGTTTCATTCGTAATTTCGGTCAAGTTGCTGCCCCTCTCACAGCTCTTACTTCTGTCAAGACGTGTTTTAAGTGGTCCGGTTCCGCCCAGGGAGCTTTTTGATCTTCTTAAAGAACGTTTACGTCCGCTCCTATCCTCGTTACTCCTGACGTCACTAGACAATTCATTGTCGAGGTTGACGCTTCAGAGGTAGGCGTGGGAGCCATTCTATCCCAGCGCTTCCAGTCTGACGATAAGGTTCATCCTTGCGCTTATTTTCTCATCGCCTGTCGCCATCTGAGCGCAACTATGATGTGGGTAACCGTGAACTGCTCGCCATCCGCTTAGCCCTAGGCGAATGGCGACAGTGGTTGGAGGGGGCGACCGTTCCTTTTGTCGTTTGGACAGACCATAAGAACCTTGAGTACATCCGTTCTGCCAAACGACTTAATGCCCGTCAAGCTCGTTGGGCGTTGTTTTTCGCTCGTTTCGAGTTTGTGATTTCTTACCGTCCGGGTAGCAAGAACACCAAGCCTGATGCCTTATCCCGTCTGTTTAGTTCTTCTGTGGCTTCTACTGATCCCGAGGGGATTCTTCCTTATGGGCGTGTTGTCGGGTTAACAGTCTGGGGAATTGAAAGACAGGTTAAGCAAGCACTCACGCACACTGCGTACCGCGCGCTTGTCCTAGTAACCTCCTTTTCGTTCCTGTTTCCACTCGTCTGGCTGTTCTTCAGTGGGCTCACTCTGCCAAGTTAGCTGGTCATCCCGGTGTTCGAGGCACTCTTGCGTCTATTCGCCAGCGCTTTTGGTGGCCGACTCAGGAGCGTGACACGCGCCGTTTCGTGGCTGCTTGTTCGGACTGCGCGCAGACTAAGTCGGGTAACTCTCCTCCTGCCGGTCGTCTCAGACCGCTCCCCATTCCTTCTCGACCATGGTCTCACATCGCCTTAGACTTCATTACCGGTCTGCCTTTGTCTGCGGGGAAGACTGTGATTCTTACGGTTGTCGATAGGTTCTCTAAGGCGGCACATTTCATTCCCCTCGCTAAACTTCCTTCCGCTAAGGAGACGGCACAAATCATTATTGAGAATGTATTCAGAATTCATGGCCTCCCGTTAGACGCCGTTTCAGACAGAGGCCCGCAATTCACGTCACAGTTTTGGAGGGAGTTCTGTCGTTTGATTTGTGCGTCCGTCAGTCTCTCTTCCGGGTTTCATCCCCAGTCTAACGGTCAAGCAGAGAGGGCCAATCAGACGATTGGTCGCATACTACGCAGCCTTTCTTTCAGAAACCCTGCGTCTTGGGCAGAACAGCTCCCTGGGCAGAATACGCTCACAATTCGCTTCCTTCGTCTGCTACCGGGTTATCTCCGTTTCAGAGTAGTCTGGGTTACCAGCCTCCTCTGTTCTCATCCCAGCTTGCCGAGTCCAGCGTTCCCTCCGCTCAAGCGTTTGTCCAACGTTGTGAGCGCACCTGGAGGAGGGTGAGGTCTGCACTTTGCCGTTACAGGGCACAGACGGTGAGAGCCGCCAATAAACGCAGGATTAAGAGTCCAAGGTATTGTTGCGGCCAGAGAGTGTGGCTTTCCACTCGCAACCTTCCTCTTACGACAGCTTCTCGTAAGTTGACTCCGCGGTTCATTGGTCCGTTCCGTGTCTCCCAGGTCGTCAATCCTGTCGCTGTGCGACTGCTTCTTCCGCGACATCTTCGTCGCGTCCATCCTGTCTTCCATGTCTCCTGTGTTAAGCCCTTTCTTCGCACCCCGTTCGTCTTCCCTCCCCTCCCGTCCTTGTCGAGAGCGCACCTATTTACAAGGTACATAAGATCATGGACATGCGTTCTCGGGACGGGGTCACCAATACTTAGTGGATTGGGAGGGTTACGGTCCTGAGGAGAGGAGTTGGGTTCCGTCTCGGGACGTGCTGGACCGTTCACTCATCGAGGATTTCCTCCGTTGCCGCCAGGATTCCTTCCTCGAGTGCGCCAGGAGGCGCCGGTGAGTGGGGGTACTGTCATGTTTGTCATTTATTATCATGTCTTGTCCCTGTGCTCCCCATTCTATTCGTTTCCCTCTGCTGGTCTTATTAGGTTCTTTCCCTCTTTCTATCCCTCTCTCTCCCCCTCCCTCTCTCACTCTCTCGCTCTCTCTTCTCTCTATCGTTCCGTTCCTGCTCCCAGCTGTTCCTATTCCCCTAATCATCATTTAGTCTTCCCACACCTGTTCCCGATCCTTTCCCCTGATTGGAGTCCCTATTTATTCCTTTGTGTTCCGTTCCTGTCCCGTCGGTTCCTTGTATAGTATTCACCGTGCTGTGATTGTGTTTCGCCCTGTCCTGTCGTGTTTTTTGCCTTCATCAGATGCTGCGTGTGAGCAGGTGTCTCTGTCAACTACGGCCTGCGCCTACCCGAAGCGACCTGCAGTCTGTGGCCGCTTCTCTTGTTATTCCCCTCTACAGACTAGAGGATTTCTGTTATTCCCTGTTTGGACTTGAATAAACTCTGTTTCTGTTAAGTCGCTTTTGGGTCCTCTATCACCTGCATGACAGAAGATAACAGCTCTATAAATATTATTTCGTGGTGCCCTGACTCTCTAGTTAATTACATTTACATGATTAGCTCAATCAGGTAATATTAATTACGGATCATTTTTTTATAGAATAACATGTCATATCACTTAATCCGGCATAGCCAAAGACACGACAACCTGGGGAACGGGAGTGGAGCTCGGAACTGCAGGGCCTGGATTAACCTCTACATCACCAGAGGAACAGAGGAGGAGTAGGACAAGGCTACGGCTAAAGGCTATAAGAAATGGTTGTCTGGTACGTATGCAACAGAGAGTAAAAGGAGCAGGTTTCTGGGCACGGTAGAATAGATTCAAGGCCTAATGTACAGACAAAGGTATGGTTGGATGTGAGTACAGTGGAGGTAAACCTATGCATTGAGTGAAGATGAGAGAGATATTGTCTCTAGAAACATAATTTAAATCAGGTGAGGTCACCACATGTGTGGGAGTTGGAACTAAAGGGTTAGCTAAGGCATATTGAGCAGGGCTAGAGGCTCTACAGTGAAATAAGGCAATAATCACTAACCAAAACAGCAACGGACAAGGCATGCTGAAATTAGGGAGAGGCATGCGTAGCCGAGTGATAATAGGAGTCCAGTGAGTTGCTAGGCGGGCTGGAGACATGGCGATTCAGACAGCTAGCGGGCCGGGGCTGGCAAGCTAGCAGAAGGGCCTTAGAGGGACGTCGCAACGAAAGAGGTCTGTTGTAGCCCCCTCGTGCGGTTACGTCGGCAGACCAGTCGTGATGAATCGGCGGGGCTCCGTATCGGCAGTAAAAGGGGTCCAGGCCAATTGGCAAAATAGGTATTGTAGCCCAAGGAGTGGCTGATGGACCTCTTCAGCTAGCCGGGAAATGGGCCTAGCATAAGCTAGCTCCAGGATAATTGGTACTTGCTCTGGGACAGAGAAGTTTGCCAGGAGTGGCCACTCGGATAGCAGCTAGCTAGCTGCGATGATCCAGGTGAAAAGGTTCAGAGCTGGCGGTAGGAATCCAGAGATATGGAGAAAAATAAGTCTAATATGCTCTGGTTTGAATTACACTGTGCAGACTGGCAAGAGTTGTCTGGGCTAAAGGTTAGCTGATGACTGCTAGCTGACACCTAGCTAGTAGCTAGTTAGCTGGCTAGCTTCTGTTGGGGGTTCCGGTTCTAAAGTAAAGAAAATAGCAGATCCATACCACATTGGGTGAGGCGGATTGCAGGAGAGTATGTTGAAGTTTAGGCTAAGAAAAATATATTTTTTAATATATGCAAAGAAAAAAAGATATATACATGGGACACGACAAGATGAAGACAAAGACGTCTGACTGCTATATTATCTTGGACTTGATTAAAGAAACAGCTGTTGGGTTTATGGAAACTGCTGACTTGTCTGCACAAGGAATTTCTCAGAAAATACTTGAAGTGTTGTAACCGCTGGAGTTGGATCCCACTCTGTGTGAGGGTTTTTGTTTCATGGCGCTTCAGTCATATCGGGGGAACAGAGGAGGGGTAGAAGTCCTACTAAAGCAAACATTTAAGCAAGCGGTATATGTGCATTGCAACTCCCACCATCTGAATTTGGTTCTGTCCACAGCGACAAACAGTGTCGGGACATGTCAGTACTTTTTTTGACACAGTAAACTAGTTACACACATTTATGAGTGGATCCCACAGACATGCTGGATTCATAGAAGTACAGAAAGAGTTGCATCCCGATAGACCGTGTATCGAGCTAGAAAGATCCACGGATGTACGTTGGAGTTCAAAATCAGGGTCTGTGAGTAAAGTGCTGTTACTGCTAGATGTCATTTTAGAGGTTCTTGCAGATTTTCCAGAGGCTTGTGGACAAACCAAATTAGAAGCCTCTTACAACAAATACAGAAAAATATGTTTTTATTCCTGTTAGTCACGTTTAGTCAATTGTATGAAACTAGTGATTTTAAAGCTCTACATTGTC
>NW_025754000.1:0-9794 GCF_021184085.1 Oncorhynchus gorbuscha | reverse complement strand
GTTAAAAATCGCGCAACATTTCAAAGTCCTGCCTACTCATGCCAGGAATATAGTATATGCAAATGATAAGTATGTGTGTATAGAAACACTCTGAAGTCTCTACAACTGGTTAAATCGTGTCTGTGGCTATAACACAACGTGTGTTAGAGCAAAATCCCTGAAAAACTGTTCTCCTCCAAAAACACAAAAAATATATTAATCCGCCAGTCAATGTATTGTTTAAGGCGACTGCAAATACATGAAGCTATACTGTAAACGCCTACAGCTTCCACACGATGTCGCCAGTGCTGACATTTCGAGCAGACTTAATCCTTGGTTGTATAACGTTTTACCCTTTCCTGTTTCAGTCTCTCAACAGGATGTTATTAAAATGGAACAGATGGCCGCTGACTTCAAGACTTGCTGCTATCGAATACAGATCGCCCCGTGATGAATTGTATAGATTATTAACGTTTATTAATACCTAAAGTTGGTTTAGAAAAGTAGTTTGAAGTGTTTTGTAAAGTATAGGCAACTTTTGTCATTTTAAAATGTGACGTTGCGTCTTGTAAAAGGGAATATTCCTGGATCAGACCGGTCTTCAGAAAACGTCATTTTGGCTATACAATGGCGGATTTAATAGGGAAAAAGACCCAATTGTGATGTTTAGGGGATATATAGGAGTGCCAAGAAAGAAGCTCGTCAAAGGTAATGAATGTTTTATATTTTATTTCTGCGTTTTGGGTAGCGCCGGCTACCGCAAAATCTGTCGTTTTAGATGACATTCCAGTACTTTGGGGTGAATGCTATCAGATAATAGCTTCTCATGCTTTCACTTCTAAAAGCATTTTACAAATCTGACTCGGTGGCTAGACTCACAACGAGTGTAGCTTTAATTCAGTACCTTGTATGTGTGTTTTAATGAAAGTTTGATTTTTATCAAAAACTATACGTGGCACACTTGAAATTTCTGCTGATTTGATCCCGACAGCGGAACCAACCCCCCTATCAAGATTTATAAAGTTAACAAGAGGTGGTGGTGTTTGAGTAATGGATAGATGCAGGAGGGATTCTTAAAGCTAACAGGAAGTGGTGGTGTTGGAGTAATGGATATATGCAGGAGGGGTTCCTAAAGCTAACGGGAGGTGGTGGTGTTGGAGTAATGGATAGATGCAGGAGGGGTTCTTAAAACTAACGGGGGTGGTGGTGTTTGAGTAATGGATAGATGCAGGAGGGGTTCTTAAAGCTAACGGGAGGTGGTGGTGTTGGAGCAATGGATAGATGCAGGAGGGGTTCTAAAGCTAACGGGAGGTGGTGGTGTTGGAGTTAAATGGATATATGCAGGAGGGGTTCTTGGCCACTCAACGGGAGGTGGTGGTGTTGGAGCAATGGGTATGTGGGTGATGCGGAGGGGTTCTGTGGTAACAGGAGGTGGTGGTGTTGGAGTAATGGATAGATGCAGGAGGGGTTCTTAAAGCTAACAGGAAGTGGTGGTGTTGAGTAATGGATATATGCAGGAGGGGTTCCTAAAGCTAACGGGAGGTGGTGGTGTTGGAGCAAATGGATAGATGCAGGAGGGGTTCTAAAACTAACGGGAGGTGGTGGTGTTGCAGTACGGATAGATGCAGGAGGGGTTCCTCAAAGCTAACGGGAGGTGGTGGTGCTTGAGTAATGGATAGATGCAGGAGGGGTTCTTAAAGCTAACAGGAAGTGGTGGTGTTGGAGTAATGGATATATGCAGGAGGGGTTCCTAAAGCTACTTGGGAGGTGGTGGTGTTGGAGTAATGGATAGGATGCAGGAGGGGTTCTAAAACTAACGGGGTGGTGGTGTTTGGAGGAATGGATTAGATGCAGGAGGGGTTCTTAAAGCAACGGGAGGTGCGGTGGTGTTGGAGTAATGGATAGATGCAGGAGGGGGTTCTTAAAGCTAACGGGAGGTGGTGGTGTTGGAGCAATGGATATATGCAGGAGGGGTTCTAAAGCTAACGGGAGGTGGTGGTGTTGAGTAATGGGTAATGGGTAGATGCAGAGGGGTTCTTAAAGCAACAGGAGTGGTGGTGTTGGAGTAATGGATAGATGCAGGAGGAAATCTTAATGCTAACGGGAGGTGGTGGTGTTGGAGTACGGATAGATGCAGGAGGGGTTCTTAAAAGCTAACTGGAGGTGGTGGTGTTGGAGTAATGGATAGATGCAGGAGGGGCACTTAAAGCTAACGGGAGGTGGTGGTGTTGGAGTAATGGATAGATGCAGGAGGGGTCCTTAAAGCTAACTGGAGGTGGTGGTGTTGGAGTCATGATAGATGCAAGAGGAGTTCATAAAGCTAACGGGAGGTGGTGGTGTTGGAGTAATGGATAGATGCAGGAGGGTTTCCTAAAGCTAACGGGAGGTGGTGGTGTTGAGTAATGGATAGATGCAGGAGGGGTTCTTAAAACTAACGGAGGTGGTGGTGTTGAAGAATGGGTAATGGGTAGATGCAGGAGGGGTTCTTAAAGCTAACAGGAGGTGGTGGTGTTGGAGTAATGGATTGATGCAGGAGGGATACCTAAAGCTAATGGAAGGTGGTGGTGTTGGAGTAATGGATAGATGCAGGAGGGGCACTTAAAGCCAACGGGAGGTGGTGGTGGTTGGGAGTACTGGTAGATGCAGGAGCGGTTCTTAAAGCTAACGAGAGGTGGTGTTTGAGTAATGGATAGATGCAGGAGGATTTTAAAGCTAACGGGAGGTGGTGGTGTTGGAGTAATGGATAGATGCAGCAGGGGTTCTAAAGCTAACGGGAGGTGGTGGTGTTGGAGTAATGGATAGATGCAGGAGGGGAGGTGGTGGTGTTTGAGTAATGGATAGACGCAGGAGGGGTACTTCAAGCTAACGGAAGGTGGTGGTGTTGGAGTAATGGATAGATGCAGAGGGGTTCTTAAAGCTAACGGTAGTTGGGGGTGTTGGAGTAATGGATTGATGCAGCAGGGGTACATAAAGCTAACGAGAGGTGGTGGTTTGAGTAATGGATAGATGCAGGAGGGGTTCATAAAGCTAACGGGAGGTGGTGGTGTTTGAGTAATGTATGGTGGTGGAGGAGTGCGTTCGGGAGCTCGTAGCAATGCTCCACCATCTTGGCACCGCCATGAACCGCATTGTCCAGACAAAGGACCACTGGGAGAGACAGGGAGTTCTCCCAGCACCTCCACCAGCACAACTGGGGTCTCCACTTCATGCCCCTTCTTTTCCTGGTCCCAGTGGGATTAGTCTCTCCCTTCCCCAGGAATATGATGGGACGGCTGTGAACTGCCATGGGTTCTTTTTACAGCTGGACCTATACCTAGCAACCATCCACCCGGCTCCTTCGGGCCGTGAGAGGGTGTCCACCCCTCGTCTCATGCCTCACCGGAAAGGTCTAGAGTGGGAGCGAGGGAGATGCAGCATTGGACCAGTTTGAGGAGTTCACCTGCCGTTTCCAGGAGATCTTCACCACCCGCCCAAGGGTAGAGCGGCGGGTGAGCGCCTCCTCCATCTAAGGCAGGGGACGAGAAGCACCCAGGAGTTCACCCTGGAGTTTCGAACCCTGGCTGCCGACGTGGGATGGAGCGACCGGGGCCCTGATCGACCATTATCATTGCAGTCTGAGGACGTTCAGGTCGGGGGTCAGTTAGTTCCATCCCCACGCATCCGATACCCATGGAGCTGGGAGGGACGGTGCAGGGAGACCGGAGGTTCCAGCTCGTGCACCACTGCTGCCGGTGCCGGGTTGGTTCCTCTAGGTATCGAGGCAGCAGGCAGGGAGGTCTGGCGTCACCCCAGGTGAGCCGGCACCATTCGCACCCAGAGCCCTTAGTTGCACATATGTTTGTGTACGTCACTTTCTCTGAGTTTTCCCTACATTCCCAGAATACATTCCAAGAATATGGCACTCGTCGATTCAGGCGCGGCTGGGAATTTCATTGATAGAGCGTTTGCTCATAGTTTAAGGATCACCATTGTTCCCGTGGCTGTGCCCTTCCCCATTCACGCATTAGATAGTCAACCATTCGGGTCAGGGTTGATTTGGGAGGCCACCGCTCCTCTGAGCATGGTGACACAGGGGGGTCACAAGGAAAGAATGAATCTCTTCCTTATTGACTCTCTTGCGATTCCCGTGGGGCTAGCATTACCCTGGTTAGCTTGTCATAACCCCACTATTTCTTGGCCACAGAGGGCTCTCACGAGGTGGTCGCGAGAGTGCTCGGGGAGGTGTTTTGGGATTTCCGTTGGTGCTACTAAGGTGGAGAGTCCAGACCAGGTCGCGACCATGTGCATTCCCTCTGAATATGCCATATTTGGCTCTCGCCTACTCTAAAATTAAGAGACTCAATTACCACCCCATCCTTGTAGACGCTGCACTTCCCAGGAGTCACGTGTATCCCCTCTCACAGGCGGAGATGGAGGCGATGGTAACATATGTCTCCGAATCCCTGCCTCAGGGGTACATTCAGTCCTCCACTTCACCCGCCTCCTCTGTCATGTTTTGTCATTTATTATCTTGTCTTGTCCCTGTGCTTCCCATTCTATTCGTTTCCCTCTGCTGGTCTTATTAGGTTCTTTCCCTCTTTCTATCCCTCTCTCTCCCCTCCCTCTCTCACTCTCTCGCTCTCTTCTCTCTCTATCGTTCCGTTCCTGCTCCCAGCTGTTCCTATTCCCTAATCAATCATTTAGTCTTCCCACACCTGTTCCCGATCCTTTCCCTGATTAGAGTCCCTATTTCTTCCTTTGTGTTCCGTTCCTGTCCTGTCGTCTTTTGTTTAGAATTCACCGTGCTGTGATTGTGTATCGCCCTGTCGTGTCGTGTTTTCCTCAGATGCGTGGTGAGCAGGTGTCTGAGTCTGTCTGGTTCGAGTGCCTTCCCGAGGCAACCTGCTGTTCACCTGCTGTTCAAGATCGGTCTCCAGTTAGTCCTCGTCATTTCGAGTGAAAGTTGTGTTTTTTTTGTTTGTATTCACTTTACTGATTAAAAGACTCTGCTTTCGCTAAGTCGCTTGGGTCCTCTTTCACCAGCATGACAGAAGGAACCGACCAAGGAATGGACCCAGCGACTTCAGACGCTCGTTACACTGCCGTCGAGATCCAAGGAGCCATGCTCGGCAGACACGAGCAGGAATTGTCTGCTGCTCGCCATGCCGTGGGAGAACCTGGCCGCCAGGTTTCCGACCTCTCTGGACAGTTCCAGAGTCTACGTCTCGTGCCACCTGTTACTTCCTGGCCTGTCGAGCCTCCAGAACCTAGGGTTAATAACCCACCTTGCTACTCCGGGCAGCCCACTGAGTGCCGCTCCTTTCTCACGCAGTGTGAGATTGTGTTCTCTCTCCAACCCAACACATACTTAGAGAGAGAGCTCAGGTTGCTTACGTCATTTCACTCCCTTACTGGCCGGGCTCGAGAATGGGGCACAGCTATCTGGGAGGCAAGGGCTGATTGCTCTAACAAGTTCCAGAACTTTAAAGAGGAGATGATTCGGGTTTTTGACCGTTCAGTTTTTGGTAGGGAGGCTTCTAGGGCCCTGGCTTCCTTATGCCAAGGTGAACGGTCCATAACTGATTATTCTATTGAGTTTCGCACTCTTGCTGCCTCTAGTGAGTGGAACGCAGCCGGCGCTGCTCGCTCGTTTTCTGGAGGGACTCCACGCAGTGGTTAAGGATGAGATTCTCTCCCGGGAGGTTCCTTCAGATGTGGACTCTTGATTGCTCTCGCCATCCGCATAGAACGACGGGTAGATCTTCGCTCACCGGGCTCGGTGGAAGAGAGCTCGTATCAACGGTGTTTCCCTGCTCCGCATCGCAACCATCTCCCTCCTCTGGCTCAGAGTCTGAGCCCATGCAGCTGGGAGGGATTCGCATCTCGACTAAGGAGAGGGAACGGAGGATCACCAACCGCCTGTGCTCTATTGCGGAGTTGCTGGACATTTTGTTAATTCATGTCCAGTAAAGGCCAGAGCTCATCTGTAAGCGGAGGGCTACAGGTGAGCGCAACTATCAAGTCTCTCCATCAAAATCCTGTACTACTTTGTCGGTCCATCTACGCTGGACCGGTTCGGGTGCTACATGTGGTGCCTTGATAGACTCTGGGGCTGAGGGTTGTTTCATGGACGAAGCATGGGTTCGGAAACATGACATTCCTTTCAGAGAGTTAGATAAGCCTACGCCCATGTTCGCCTTAGATGGTAGTCATCTTCCCAGTATCAGATTTGAGACACTACCTTTAACCTCACAGTATCTGGTAACCACAGTGAGACTATTTCTTTTTTGATTTTTTCTCGTTCACCGTTTACACCTGTTGTTTTTGGGTCATCCTGGCTAGTATGTCATAATCCTTCTATTAATTGGTCTAGTAATTCTATCCTATCCTGGAACGTTTCTTGTCATGTGAAGTGTTTAATGTCTGCCATCCCTCCCCCGTTTCTTCTGTCCCTACTTCTCAGGAGGAACCTGGCGATTTGACAGGAGTGCCGGAGGAATATCATGATCTGCGCACGGTCTTCAGTCGGTCCTGAGCCAACTCCCTTCCTCCTCACCGGTCGATGATTGTAGTATTGGGATTCCCTCCGGGGACCACTCCTTCTCGGGGTAGACTATACTCTCTGTCGGCTCCCGAACGTAAGGCTCTCGAGGATTATTTGTCTGTGTCTCTTGACGCGGTACCCATAGTGCCTCTTCCTCTCCGGCCGGGGCGGGGTTCTTTGTTAAGAAGAAGGACGGTACTCTGCGCCCCTGCGTGGATTATCGAGGGCTGAATGACATAACGGTTAAGAATCGTTATCCGCTTCCCTTATGTCATCAGCCTTCGAGATTCTGCAGGGAGCCAGGTGCTTTACTGGGTTGGACCTTCGTAACGCTTACCATCTCGTGCGCATCAGAGAGGGGGACGAGTGGAAAACGGCGTTTAACACCCGTTAGGGGCATTTGAGTACCGGGTTCTGCCGTTTGGTCTCGCCTAATGCGCCAGCTGTTTTTCAGGCATTAGTTAATGATGTTCTGAGAGACATGCTGAACATCTTTGTTTTTGTCTATCTTGACGATATCCTGATTTTTTCTCCGTCACTCGAGATTCATGTTCAGCACGTGTCGACGTGTCCTACAGCGCCTTTTAGAGAATTGTCTCTACGTAAAGTCTGAGAAGTGCTCTTTTTCATGTCTCCTCCTGTTACTTTTCTCGGTTCCGTTATTTCCGCTGAAGGCATTCAGATGGATTCCGCTAAGGTCCAAGCTGTCAGTGATTGGCCCGTCCAAGGTCACGTGTCGAGTTGCAGCGCTTTAGGTTTCGCTAATTTCTATCGGCGTCATCCTGTAATTTCGGTCAAGTTGCTGCCCTCTCACAGCTCTTACTTCTGTCAAGACGTGTTTTTAAGTGGTCCGGTTCCGCCCAGGAGCTTTTGATCTTCTAAAAGAACGTTTTACGTCCGCTCCTATCCTCAAGTTACTCCTGACGTCACTAGACAATTCATTGTCGAGGTTGACGCCCAGAGGTAGGCGTGGGAGCCATTCTATCCCAGCGCTTCCAGTCTGACGATAAGGTTCATCCTTGCGCTTTTTTTCATCGCCTGTCGCCATCTGGAGCGCAACTATGATGTGGGTAACCGTGAACTGCTCGCCATCCGCTTAGCCCTAGGCGAATGGCGACAGTGGTTGGAGGGGGCGACTGCTTGTCGTTTGGACAGACCATAAGAACCTTGAGTACATCCGTTCTGCCAAACGACTTAATGCCCGTCAAGCTCCGTTGGGGTTGTTTTTCGCTCGTTGAGTTTGTGATTTCTTACCGTCCGGGTAGCAAGAACACCAAGCCTGATGCCTTATCCCGTCTGTTTAGTTCTTCTGTGGCTTCTACTGATCCCGAGGGGATTCTTCCTTATGGGCGTGTTGTCGGTTAACAGTCTGGGGAATTGAAAGACAGGTTAAGCAAGCACTCACGCACACTGCGTCGCCGCTTGTCCTAGTAACCTCCTTTTCGTTCCTGTTTCCACTGCCTGGCTGTTCTTCAGTGGGCCACTCTGCCAAGTTAGCTGGTCATCCCGGTGTTCGAGGCACTCTTGCGTCTATTCGCCAGCGCTTTTGGTGGCCGACTCAGAGCGTGACACGCGCCGTTTCGTGGCTGCTTGTTCGGACTGCGCGCAGACTAAGTCGGGTAACTCTCCTCCTGCCGGGTCGTCCTCAGACCGCTCCCCATTCCTTCTCGACTCATGGTCTCACATCGCCCTAGACTTCATCAGCCTGCCTTTGGTTCATGGGGAAGACTGTGATTCTTACGGTTGTCGATAGGGTTCTCTAAGGCGGCACATTTCATTCCCCTCGCTAAACTTCCTTCCGCTAAGGAGACGACACAAATCATTATCGAGAATGTATTCAGAAATTCTCATGGCCTCCCGTTAGACGCCGTTTCAGACAGAGGCCCGCAATTCACGCCACAGTTTTGAGGGAGTTCTGCTGCTTGATTGGTGCGTCCGCCCTCTCTCCGGTTTCATCCCCAGTCTAACGGTCAAGAGTGAGAGGGCCAATCAGACGATTGGTCGCATACTACGCAGCCTTTCTTTCAGAAACCCTGCGTCTTGGGCAGAACAGCTCCCTGGGCAGAATACGCCACAATTCGCTTCCTTCGTCTGCTACCGGGTTATCTCCGCTTCAGAGTAGTCTGGGTTACCAGCCTCCTCTGTTCTCATCCCAGCTTGCCGAGTCCAGCGTTCCTCCGCTCAAGCGTTTGTCCAACGTTGTGAGCGCACCTGGAGGAGGGTGAGGTCTGCACCCTTGCCGCAGGGCACAGACTGTGAGAGCCGCACAAACGCAGGATTAAGAGTCCAAGGTATTGTTGCGGCCAGAGAGTGTGGCTTTCCACTCGCAACCTTCCTCTTACGACAGCTTCTCGTAAGTTGACTCCGCGGTTCATTGGTCCGTTCCGTGTCTCCCAGGTCGTCAATCCTGTCGCTGTGCGACTGCTTCTTCCGCGACATCTTCGTCGCGGCCCATCCTGTCTTCCATGTCTCCTGTGTCAAGCCCTTCTTCGCACTCCCCGTTCGTCTTCCTCCCCTCCCGTCCTTGTCGAGAGCGCACCTATTTACAAGGTACATAAGATCATGGACATGTTCTCGGGGACGGGGTCACCAATACTTAGTGGATTGGGAGGGTTACGGTCCTGAGGAGAGGAGTTGGGTTCCGTCCGGACGTGCTGGACCGTTCACTCATCGATGATTTCCTCCGTTGCCGCCAGGATTCCTCCTCGAGGCGCCAGGAGGCGCTCGGTGAGTGGGGGTACTGTCATGTTTTGTCATTTATTATCTTGTCTTGTCCCTGTGCTTCCCATTCTATTCGTTTCCCTCTGCTGGTCTTATTAGGTTCTTTTCCCTCTTTCTATCCCTCTCTCCCTCCTCTCTCACTCTCTCGCTCTCTTCTCTCTTATCGTTCCGTTCTGCTCCCAGCTGTTCCTATTCCCCTAATCAATCATTTAGTCTTCCCACACCTGTTCCCCGATCCTTTCCCCTGATTAGAGTCCCTATTTCTTCCTTTGTGTTCCGTTCCTGTCCTGTCGGTTCCTTGTTTAGAATTCACCGTGCTGTGATTGTGTATCGCCCTGTCGTGTCGTGTTTTCCTCAGATGCTGCGTGGTGAGCAGGTGTCTGAGTCTGTCTGGTTCGAGTGCCTTCCCGAGGCAACCTGCTGTTCACCTGCTGTTCAAGATCGAGTCTCCAGTTAGTCCTCGTCATTTCGAGTGAAAGTTGTGTTTTTTTTTTGTTTGTATTCACTTTACTGGATTAAAGACTCTGTTTTCGCTGTCGCTTTT
Source organism: Oncorhynchus gorbuscha (assembly GCF_021184085.1). NCBI lineage: Eukaryota > Metazoa > Chordata > Actinopteri > Salmoniformes > Salmonidae > Oncorhynchus > Oncorhynchus gorbuscha. Next base: position 27 of record NW_025754000.1, on the reverse strand, counting down.
TTGGGTCCTCTTTCACCAGCATGACAT
>NW_025753999.1:0-9795 GCF_021184085.1 Oncorhynchus gorbuscha | reverse complement strand
TCAGGTCATGGGTTCTTCCTCCTCACCCAGTGAAAGGACCAGGGAAAACTCTGGTCCCTAGTTGTAGACTAGGTTTTAAAACACCATGTCTATAGCTTACTAGGACCAGTTTTACCACACCATCAACATAGCTGACTAGGGCCAGAGTTTTACCACACCATCATGATATCTGACTAAGGCCAGAGTTTTACCATCAACATAGATGACTGAGGCCAGAGTTTTACCACCATCAACATAGCTGACTAGGACCAGAGTTTTACCACCATCAACATAGCTGACTAGGGCCAGAGTTTTACCACCATCATGATATCTGACTAGGGCCAGAGTTTTACCACCATCAACATAGCTGACTAGGGCCAGAGTTTTACCACCATCAACATAGCTGACTAGGGCCAGAGTTTTACCACCATCAACATAGCTGACTAGGGCCAGAGTTTTACCACCATCAACATAGCTGACTAGGGCCAGAGTTTTACCACCATCAACATAGCTGACTAGGGCCAGAGTTTTACCATCATCAACATAGCTGACTAGGGCCAGAGTTTTACCACCATCAACATAGCTGACTAGGGCCAGAGTTTTACCACACCATCATGATATCTGACTAAGGCCAGAGTTTTACCACCAACATAGCTGACTAAGGCCAGAGTTTTACCACACCATATATCTGACTAGGAACAGAATGTTTCCTACTGTCAGGCCACATGGTCAGGAAAACCTCCCTGCCCTACCTCTGACTAGACTAGGTAGCAAAGCTGTTGGGAACAGGAACAGTAGGTAGCTAGTGTGTGTACATATAGGTGTGTATTAGTTAAGAATGTGTGTGAGTGTGTGTGTATAGGTGTGTATTAGTTAGGAATGTGTGTGTGTGTGTGTGTGTGTGTAGGTGTGTATTAGGTAGGAATGTGTGTGTGTGTTTCAATTGTTTGTGTCAAGTTTTACAGTCGTACTGTACAGGATACACATGGTATACACGGGCCAATAAAATGCTTACTAGCAAGTTCCTTTTGGACAAAGCAACTAAATTAAAGAAACCCTCCAGCCTTCCTCCTCCAGCTGCTCTGATGGTGAAACCCCTCTAGCCTTCCCCCTCCAGCTGCTCTGATGGTGAAACCCCCTCTAGCCTTCCCCCTCCAGCTGCTCTGATGGTGAAACCCCCTCTAGGCTTCCACCTCCAGCTGCTCTGATGGTGAAACCCCTCTAGCATTCCTCCTCCAGCTGCTTTGATGTTGAAACCCCCTCTAGTCTTCCTCCTCCAGCTGCTCCGATGGTGAAACCCCCTCCAGCTGCTCTGATGGTGAAACCCCCTCTAGCCTTCCTCCTCCAGCTGCTCTGATGGTGAAACCCCCTCTAGCCTTCCCCCTCCAGCTGCTCTGATGGTGAAACCCCCTCTAGCCTTCCCCCTCCAGCTGCTCTGATGGTGAAACCCCTCTAGCCTTCCCCCTCCAGCTGCTCTGATGGTGAAACCCCCTCTAGCCTTCCCCCTCCAGCTGCTCTGATGGTGAAACCCCCTCTAGGCTTCCTCCTCCAGCTGCTCTGATGGTGAAACCCCCTCTAGCCTTCCTCCTCCAGCTGCTCTGATGGTGAAACCCCCTCTAACCTTCCTCCTCCAGCTGCTCTGATGGTGAAACCCCCTCTAGCATTCCTCCTCCAGCTGCTCTGATGGTGAAACTCCCTCTAGCATTCCTCCTCCAGCTGCTCTGATGGTGAAACCCCCTCTAGCCTTCCTCCTCCAGCTGATCTGATGGTGAAACCCCCTCTAGCCTTCCTCCTCCAGCTGCTCTGATGGTGAAACCCCCTCTAGCATTCCTCCTCCAGCTGCTCTGATGGTGAAACCCCCTCTAGCATTCCTCCTTCAGCTGCTCTGATGGTGAAACCCCCTCTATTCTTCCTCCTCCAGCTGCTCTGATGGTGAAACCCCCTCTAGGCTTCCTCCTCCAGCTGCTTTGATGGTGAAACCCCCTCCAGCTGCTCTGATGGTGAAACCCCCTCTAGGCTTCCACCTCCAGCTGCTTTGATGGTGAAACCCCCTCCAGCTGCTCTGATGGTGAAACCCCCTCTAGGCTTCCACCTCCAGCTGCTCTGATGGTGACACCCCCTCTACATTTACATTTACATTTAAGTCATTTAGCAGACGCTCTTATCCCTCTAGCCTTCCTCCTCCAGCTGCTCTGATGGTGAAACCCCCTCTAGCATTCCTCCTCCAGCTGCTCTGATGTTGAAACCCCTCTAGCATTCCTCCTCCAGCTGCTTTGATGTTGAAACCCCCTCTAGTCTTCCTCCTCCAGCTGCTCCGATGGTGAAACCCCCTCCAGCTGCTCTGATGGTGAAACCCCCTCTAGCCTTCCTCCTCCAGCTGCTCTGATGGTGAAACCCCTCCTAACCTTCCCCCTCCAGCTGCTCTGATGGTGAAACCCCCTCTAGCCTTCCCCTCCAGCTGCTCTGACGGTGAAACCCCTCTAGCCTTCCCCCCTCCAGCTGCTCTGATGGTGAAACCCCTCTAGCCCTCCTCCAGCTGCTCTGATGGTGAAACCCCTCTAGGCTTCCTCCTCCAGCTGCTCTGATGGTGAAACCCCTCTAGCCTTCCTCCCCAGCTGCTCTGATGGTGAAACCCCCTCTAACCTTCCTCCTCCAGCTGCTCTGATGGTGAAACCCCCTCTAGCATTCCTCCTCCAGCTGCTCTGATGGTGAAACTCCCTCTAGCATTCCTCCTCCAGCTGCTCTGATGGTGAAACCCCCTCTAGCCTTCCTCCTCCAGCTGCTCTGATGGTGAAACCCCCTCTAGCCTTCCTCCTCCAGCTGCTCTGATGGTGAAACCCCCTCTAGCATTCCTCCTTCAGCTGCTCTGATGGTGAAACCCCCTCTATTCTTCCTCCTCCAGCTGCTCTGATGGTGAAACCCCCTCTAGGCTTCCTCCTCCAGCTGCTTTGATGGTGAAACCCCCTCCAGCTGCTCTGATGGTGAAACCCCCTCTAGGCTTCCACCTCCAGCTGCTTTGATGGTGAAACCCCCTCCAGCTGCTCTGATGGTGAAACCCCCTCTAGGCTTCCACCTCCAGCTGCTCTGATGGTGACACCCCCTCTACATTTACATTTACATTTAAGTCATTTAGCAGACGCTCTTATCCCTCTAGCCTTCCTCCTCCAGCTGCTCTGATGGTGAAACCCCCTCTAGCCTTCCTCCTCCAGCTGCTCTGATGGTGAAACCCCCTCTAGCATTCCTCCTCCAGCTGCTCTGATGTTGAAACCCCCTCTAGCCTTCCTCCTCCAGCTGCTCTGATGGTGAAACCCCCTCTAGCATTCCTCCCAGCTGCTGTGATGGTGAAACCCCCTCTAACCTTCCCCCTCCAGCTGCTCTGATGGTGAAACCCCCTCTAGCCTTCCCCCTCCAGCTGCTCTGATGGTGAAACCCCCTCTAGCCTTCCCCCTCCAGCTGCTCTGATGGTGAAACCCCCTCTAGCCTTCCTCCTCCAGCTGCTCTGATGGTGAAACCCCCTCTAGCCTTCCTCCTCCAGCTGCTCTGATGGTGAAACCCCCTCTAGCCTTCCCCCTCCAGCTGCTCTGATGGTGAAACCCCCTCTAGCCTTCCTCCTCCAGCTGCTCTGATGGTGAAACCCCCTCTAGCCTTCCTCCTCCAGCTGCTCTGATGGTGAAACCCCTCTAGACTTCCCCCTCCAGCTGCTCTGATGGTGAAACCCCCTCTAGGCTTCCCCCTCCAGCTGCTCTGATGGTGAAACCCCCTCTAGCCTTCCTCCTCCAGCTGCTCTGATGGTGAAACCCCCTAGCTGCTCTACATTAAAAAAAACTCTAAATCTGTATTTAGTAATCAGTTATTACTGGAGCTGTGATGCCACTGGTGCATGAGGGATCAGAGAGGTAGGCCAACATAAAAACACACGTTCATTTAGTCAAAAATAACTGACGAAAAATAGTCACCAACGACCTATTTTTCCTGATGAAAACTAATGACGATAACGAGACGACTTGAAAAAGTGGAGGAAAATGTAACAAGTGGAGAATTCCACGTTAGACTAATGGACAATACAAATTTGACATGAAGCTCCTTTTTTCAGCTGTTTTGTCCAATCAGAAGAGTGCATCCCTTTGCAGAATACACAGTCGAACACAATCCTCTCATTGGCCAATAACGTCTTTGTTGCGTGGGCTAATTGAATTGATCTGGCTCACACACACACACACACACACACACACACACACACACACACACACACACACACACACACACACACACACACACCCCGGTCACTTCAATCACTCGTCTCGGTCTCTCTTTTGAAGTAATTCACAGCCAGGACTCTTCAATTGGAAACAATAACGTCTTTGTATCATGCTTTCCTATTGGCCATTTCTGTTCTGATCACACCAGAACCTCTAAGTTACCATGTGGGCTGTTGTTCATCTGTGTTGCCACTCTAGTGGTTGCCAATAGCAATTTTGTAGTTGTTTATTTCCCCCGATTGGAAAAACAAAATAGTGCAGTAATACTCCTCAATATTCAGAGTGCAGTAATACTCCTCAATATTCAGAGTGCAGTAATACTCCTCAATATTCAGAGTGCAGTAATACTCCTCAATATTCAGAGTGCAGTAATACTCCTCAATATTCAGAGTGCAGTAATACTCCTCAATATTCACAGTGCAGTAAGTAATACTCCTCAATATTCACAGTGCAGTAACACTCCTCAATATTCACAGTGCAGTAACACTCCTCAATATTCACAGTGCAGTAATACTCCTCAATATTCACAGTGCAGTAACACTCCTCAATATTCACAGTGCAGTAACACTCCTCAATATTCACAGTGCAGTAATACTCCTCAATATTCAGAGTGCAGTAACACTCCTCAATATTCAGAGTGCAGTAACACTCCTCAATATTCAGAGTGCAGTAACACTCCTCAATATTCAGAGTGCAGTAACACTCCTCAATATTCAGAGTGCAGTAACACTCCTCAATATTCAGAGTGCAGTAACACTCCTCAATATTCACAGTGCAGTAACACGCCTCAATATTCAGAGTGCAGTAATACTCCTCAATATTCAGAGTGCAGTAATACTCCTCAATATTCAGAGTGCAGTAATACTCCTCAATATTCACAGTGCAGTAACAGTGCAGTAACACTCCTCAATATTCACAGTGCAGTAATACTCCTCAATATTCACAGTGCAGTAACACTCCTCAATATTCACAGTGCAGTAATACTCCTCAATATTCACAGTGTGCAGTAACACTCCTCAATATTCAGAGTGCAGTAACACTCCTCAATATTCACAGTGCAGTAATATCCTCAATATTCACAGTGCAGTAACACTCCTCAATATTCACAGTGCAGTAACACTCCTCAATATTCACAGTGCAGTAACACTCCTCAATATTCACAGTGCAGTAACACTCCTCAATATTCACAGTGCAGTAACACTCCTCAATATTCACAGTGCAGTAACACTCCTCAATATTCACAGTGCAGTAACACTCCTCAATATTCACAGTGCAGTAACACTCCTCAATATTCACAGTGCAGTAACACTCCTCAATATTCAGAGTGCAGTAACACTCCTCAATATTCAGAGTGCAGTAATACTCCTCAATATTCAGAGTGCAGTAACACTCCTCAATATTCACAGTGCAGTAATACTCCTCAATATTCACAGTGCAGTAATACTCCTCAATATTCAGAGTGCAGTAACACTCCTCAATATTCAGAGTGCAGTAATACTCCTCAATATTCAGAGTGCAGTAATACTCCTCAATATTCAGAGTGCAGTAATACTCCTCAATATTCAGAGTGCAGTAATACTCCTCAATATTCAGAGTGCAGTAATACTCCTCAATATTCAGAGTGCAGTAATACTCCTCAATATTCAGAGTGCAGTAATACTCCTCAATATTCAGAGTGCAGTAACACTCCTCAATATTCAGAGTGCAGTAATACTCCTCAATATTCAGAGTGCAGTAATACTCCTCAATATTCAGAGTGCAGTAATACTCCTCAATATTCAGAGTGCAGTAATACTCCTCAATATTCAGAGTGCAGTAATACTCCTCAATATTCAGAGTGCAGTAATACTCCTCAATATTCAGAGTGCAGTAATACTCCTCAATATTCACAGTGCAGTAACACTCCTCAATATTCAGCAGTAATACTCCTCAATATTCAGAGTGCAGTAATAATATTCAGAGTGCAGCAATATTCAGAGTGTAATACTCCTCAATATTCAGAGTGCAGTGCAGTAATACTCCTCAATATTCAGAGTGCAGCAATACTGCAGTAACACTCCTCAATATTCAGAGTGCAGTAATACACCTCAATATTCAGAGTGCAGTAACACTCCTCAATATTCAGAGTGCAGTAATACTCCTCAATATTCAGAGTGCAGTAATACTCCTCAATATTCAGAGTGCAGTAATACTCCTCAGTAACACAATATTCAGTGCAGTAATACTCCTCAATATTCAGAGTGCAGTAATACTCCTCAATATTCAGAGTGCAGTAATACTCCTCAATATTCAGAGTGCAGTAATACTCCTCAATATTCAGAGTGCAGTAATACTCCTCAATATTCAGAGTGCAGTAATACTCCTCAATATTCAGAGTGCAGTAATACTCCTCAATATTCAGAGTGCAGTAATACTCCTCAATATTCAGAGTGCAGTAATACTCCTCAATATTCAGAGTGCAGTAACACTCCTCAATATTCAGAGTGCAGTAACACTCCTCAATATTCAGAGTGCAGTAACAATATTCTCAGTCAATATTCAGAGTGCAGTAATACTCCTCAATATTCAGAGTGTAATACTCCTCAATATTCAGAGTGCAGTAATACTCAATAAGTAACACTCCTCAATATTCAGAGTGCAGTAATACTCCTCAATATTCACAGTGCAGTAATACTCCTCAATATTCAGAGTGCAGTAACACTCCTCAATATTCACAGTGCAGTAACACTCCTCAATATTCACAGTGCAGTAACACTCCTCAATATTCAGAGTGCAGTGCAGTAACACTCCTCAATATTCAGAGTGCAGTAATACTCCTCAATATTCAGAGTGCAGTGCAGTAACACTCCTCAATATTCAGAGTGCAGTAATACTCCTCAATATTCAGAGTAACACTCTCAATATTCAGCAGTAATACTCCTCAATATTCAGAGTGCAGTAACACTCCTCAATATTCAGAGTGCAGTAATACTCCTCAATATTCAGAGTGCAGTAACACTCCTCAATATTCAGAGTGCAGTAATACTCCTCAATATTCAGAGTGCAGTAATACTCCTCAATATTCAGAGTGCAGTAATACTCCTCAATATTCAGAGTGCAGTAATACTCCTCAATATTCAGAGTGCAGTAATACTCCTCAATATTCAGAGTGCAGTAATACTCCTCAATATTCAGAGTGCAGTAATACTCCTCAATATTCAGAGTGCAGTAATACTCCTCAATATTCAGAGTGCAGTACTCCTCAATATTCAGAGTGCAGTAATACTCCTCAATATTCAGAGTGCAGTAACACTCCTCAATATTCAGAGTGCAGTAATACTCCTCAATATTCAGAGTGCAGTAATACTCCTCAATATTCAGAGTGCAGTAATACTCCTCAATATTCAGAGTGCAGTAATACTCCTCAATATTCAGAGTGCAGTAATACTCCTCAATATTCAGAGTGCAGTAATACTCCTCAATATTCAGAGTGCAGTAATACTCCTCAATATTCAGTGCAGTAATACTCCTCAATATTCAGAGTGCAGTAATACTCCTCAATATTCAGAGTGCAGTAATACTCCTCAATATTCAGAGTGCAGCAATACTGCAGTAACACTCCTCAATATTCAGAGTGCAGTAATACTCCTCAATATTCAGAGTGCAGTAATACTCCTCAATATTCAGAGTGCAGTAACACTCCTCAATATTCAGAGTGCAGTAATACTCCTCAATATTCAGAGTGCAGTAATACTCCTCAATATTCAGAGTGCAGTAATACTCCTCAATATTCAGAGTGCAGTAATACTCCTCAATATTCAGAGTGCAGTAATACTCCTCAATATTCAGAGTGCAGTAATACTCCTCAATATTCAGAGTGCAGCAATACTGCAGTAATACTCCTCAATATTCAGAGTGCAGTAATACTCCTCAATATTCAGAGTGCAGTAATACTCCTCAATATTCAGAGTGCAGTAATACTCCTCAATATTCAGAGTGCAGTAATACTCCTCAATATTCAGAGTGCAGTAATACTCCTCAATATTCACAGTGCAGTAACACTCCTCAATATTCAGAGTGCAGTAATACTCCTCAATATTCAGAGTGCAGTAATACTCCTCAATATTCAGAGTGCAGCAATACTGCAGTAACACTCCTCAATATTCAGAGTGCAGTAATACTCCTCAATATTCAGAGTGCAGTAACACTCCTCAATATTCAGAGTGCAGTAATACTCCTCAATATTCAGAGTGCAGTAATACTCCTCAATATTCAGAGTGCAGTAACACTCCACAATATTCAGAGTGCAGTAATACTCCTCAATATTCAGAGTGCAGTAACACTCCTCAATATTCAGAGTGCAGTAATACTCCTCAATATTCAGAGTGCAGTAATACTCCTCAATATTCTGCAGTAATACTCCTCAATATTCAGAGTGCAGTAATACTCCTCAATATTCAGAGTGCAGTAACACTCCTCAATATTCAGAGTGCAGTAATACTCCTCAATATTCAGAGTGCAGTAATACTCCTCAATATTCAGAGTGCAGTAATACTCCTCAATATTCAGAGTGCAGTAATACTCCTCAATATTCAGAGTGCAGTAATACTCCTCAATATTCAGAGTGCAGCAAATATTCAGAGTGCAGTAATACTCCTCAATATTCAGAGTGCAGTAATACTCCTCAATATTCAGAGTGCAGTAATACTCCTCAATATTCAGAGTGCAGTAATACTCTCAATATTCAGAGTGCAGTAATACTCCTCAATATTCAGAGTGCAGTAAGTACTCCTCAATATTCAGAGTGCAGTAATACTCCTCAATATTCAGAGTGCAGTAATACTCCTCAATATTCAGAGTGCAGTAATACTCCTCAATATTCAGAGTGCAGTAAGTAACACTCCTCAATATTCAGAGTGCAGTAATACTCCTCAATATTCAGAGTGCAGTAATACTCCTCAATATTCAGAGTGCAGTAATACTCCTCAATATTCAGAGTGCAGCAATACTGCAGTAATACTCCTCAATATTCAGAGTGCAGTAATACTCCTCAATATTCAGAGTGCAGTAATACTCCTCAATATTCAGAGTGCAGTAACACTCCTCAATATTCAGAGTGCAGTAATACTCCTCAATATTCAGAGTGCAGTAACACTCCTCAATATTCAGAGTGCAGTAAATATTCACTCCTCAATATTCAGAGTGCAGTAATACTCCTCAATATTCAGAGTGCAGTAATACTCCTCAATATTCAGAGTGCAGTAATACTCCTCAATATTCAGAGTGCAGTAACACTCCTCAATAATTCAATATTCAGAGTGCAGTAATACTCCTCAATATTCAGAGTGCAGTAATACTCCTCAATATTCAGAGTGCAATAAGAGTGCACTCCTCAATATTCAGAGTGCAGTAACACTCCTCAATATTCAGAGTGCAGTAATACTCCTCAATATTCAGAGTGCAGTAACACTCCTCAATATTCAGAGTGCAGTAATAACACTCAATATTCAGAGTGCAGTAACACTCCACAATATTCAGAGTGCAGTAATACTCCTCAATATTCAGAGTGCAGTAATAC
>NW_025753998.1:0-9797 GCF_021184085.1 Oncorhynchus gorbuscha | reverse complement strand
AGATATATGTCCCTGAATGTGTGGTAGAGTTAGCCAGTCCTAACCCAGATAACAACAATATGAGTTAGCCAGTCCTAACCCAGATAACATAACAATATGTCCCTTGAATGTGTGGTAGAGTTAGCCAGTCCTAACCCAGATATATGTCCCTGAATGTGTGGTAGAGTTAGCCAGTCCTAACCCAGATAACATAACAATATGTCCCTGAATGTGTGGTAGAGTTAGCCAGTACCTAACCCTAGATATATGTCCCTGAATGTGTGGTAGAGTTAGCCAGTCCTAACCCAGATAACATAACAATATGTCCCTGAATGTGTGGTAGAGATTAGCCAGTCCTAACCCAGATATATGTCCCTGAATGTGTGGTAGAGTTAGCCAGTCCTAACCCAGATAACATAACAATATGTCCCTGAATGTGTGGTAGAGTTAGCCAGTCCTAACCCAGATATATGTCCCTGAATGTGTGGTAGAGTTAGCCAGTCCTAACCCAGATAACATAACAATATGTCCTGAATGTGTGGTAAAGTTAGCCAGTCCTAACCCAGATAACAACAATATGAGTTAGCCAGTCCTAACCCAGATATATGTCCCTGAATGTGTGGTAGAGTTAATGTCCTAACCCAGATAACAACAATATGAGTTAAGCCAGTCCTAACCCAGATAACATAACAATATGTCCCTGAATGTAGTGGTAGAGTTAGCCAGTCCTAACCCAGATATATGTACCTGAATGTGTGGTAGAGTTAGCCAGTCCTAACTCCAGATATATGTCCCTGAATGTGTGGTAGAGTTAGCCAGTCCTAACCCAGATAACAACAATATGATTTAGCCAGTCCTAACCCAGATAACATAACAATATGTCCTGAATGTGTGGTAGAGTTAGCCAGTCATAACCCAGATAATATAACAATATGTCCCCTGAATGTGTGGTAGAGTTAGCCAGTCCTAACCCAGATAACATAACAATATGTTAGCCAGTCCTAACCCTGTCCCTGAATGTGTGGTAGAGTTAGCCAGTCCTAACTCCAGATAATATAACAATATGTCCCTGAATGTGTGGTAGAGTTAGCCAGTCCTAACCCAGATAATGTCCCTGAAATGTGAGTTAGCCAGTCCTAACCCAGATAACATAACAATATGTCCCTGAATGTGTGGTAGAGTTAGCCAGTCCTAACCCAGATAACATAACAATATGTCCCTGAATGTGGTAGAGTTAGTTAGTCCTAACCCAGATAACATAACAATGTCCCTGAATGTGTGGGTAGAGTTAGCCAGTCCTAACCCAGATAACAACAATATGAGTTAGCCAGTCCTAACCCAGATAACATAACAATATGTCCCTGAATGTGTGGTAGTTAGCCAGTCCTAACCCAGATATGTCCCTGAATGTGGGTAGAGTTAGTCAGTCCTAACCCAGATAACATAACAATATGAGTTAGCCAGTCCTAACCCAGATATATGTCCCTGAATGTGTGGTAGAGTTAGCCAGTCCTAACCCAGATAACATAACAATATGTCCCTGAATGTGTGGTAGAGTTAGCCAGTCCTAACCCAGATAACATAACAATATGTCCTGAATGTGTGGTAGAGTTAGCCAGTCCTAACCCAGATATATGTCCCTGAATGTGTGGTAGAGTTAGCCAGTCCTAATGTGTGGTAGTTAGCCAGTCCTAACCCAGATAACATAACAATATGTCCCTGAATGTGTGGTAGAGTTAGCCAGTCCTAACCCAGATAACATAACAATATGTCCCTGAATGTGTGGTAGAGTTAGCCAGTCCTAACCCAGATAAACATATGTCCCTGAATGTGTGGTAGAGTTAGCCAGTCCTAACCCAGATATATGTCCAGTCCCAACCCAGATAACATAACAATATGTCCCTGAATGTGTGGTAGAGTTAGCCAGTCCTAACCCAGATATATGTCCCTGAATGTGGTAGAGTTAGCCAGTCCTAACCCAGATAAATAACATAACAAACCCAGATATATGTCCCTGAATGTGTGTAGAGTTAGCCAGTCCTAACCCAGATATCAATATGAGTTAAATAGTCCTAACCCAGATAACATAACAATATGAGTTAGCCAGTCCTAACCCAGATAACATAACAATATGTCCCTGAATGTGGTAGAGTTAGTTATGGGGCAGAGAGAAAAAATAAATGTGCCGCTTTATAGCTAATCTCACGCTATTTTACACATCTTGCCATGAGGCTTCGAAAGAAAATGTTGCTGTTTTTATAGCTAATTTCTGTATCGTTTTTTTTTCTTCCAAATAATTTTCATGGTTTATGACATGTTTGTTACAGTTCCCAGGATTGAGACCAGAGAATAGACAATATTGTCCCCGATGTCACAGGAAGCCCAGAACGATCATCAAGGACATGAACCAGCTGAGCCACTGCCTGTTCACCCTACAACATCCAATAGGTTTCTTCTTTCAAGTTAAACGTGCAATACGCTGAAATCACTCTGCCATTTCCTGGTTGCTAAAGTTCTAATAGTTTGCCCTGTTTCAGTTCATGTGACAAAACAAGCAGTCATTGCGTAGAGTATCATTGTGCCCATCTAAACCGATGTGAAATATATTTCCCATAAAACCCAAAATATTACATTTTCAGCTGTTTGAAGCTGGTGTACAAAACAGGAAGTAAAAGAAGCAAAACAATAAACGTAAACACTGTGAAGCATAGAAATAGAGCACATAGAACAGATCCGCACTGCTGCTTACCTGTTTTCAATGAGAATCACGGATCTATAACTCACATTTCTATGTGAATTTGGTCGGATCGCCCCCAAAAAGTTACGTATTAGACTATATTTAACAACAAACACTGTTTAATAAACAAATACGTTGCTCTTGAAATGAGATAGTACAACTACCCATTTGCTCTTACTATATATATATATATATATATACACACACAAATAGGTACAGACAAATCTATACAACATTCTTTACCGAAGAGAAATGTACAGACTTTCACCTTTACCCAGGTACAGCCTCACAGGTGGCCCTTCTCTCCTCTATTCTCATCTCCCTCCTTCCAACTCTTCATCTCAATAGAGAGCTGTAGATAACAGAAATTATTATTTTATCTGTAGAAATCCTGTACTTATTATTTGTAATCATATTAGGAATAATTGAGACTCGCGTACAGCTCGCAACAAAGTCAAACTTTGGGGGAGGGGTCTAAATATTGATCATTTGACAGAGAGACTGCATCAATCTCGCAGGAGAGGATCCAGGGAGCGAAACAGCTCTATCGGTCTAAGTATTTGTAGCCATTGTATCTGATACTGTCTGGTCCAAAATAAGAGTATGACAGCCGCTGCCTCATGCGATGCATATTGGATGCTGGAATTAATGTTGGAGCGTTTGGATAAGCAGCTAATATGATCATGGGTTACTTTATTATGCTGCCACCTGCCTTTAATAAACTGTACTGCATGTTGATAGTTCTAGGGTCAAGCAAAGCTCTACACTGCATGTCAGTGGTTCTGAGTCCAGCTAAACTGTACTGCATGTCGGTGGTTCTGAGTCCAGCTAAACTCTACTGCATGTTGGTGGTTCTGGTCCAGCTAAACTCTACATGTCGGTGGTTCTGAGTCCAGCTAAACTCTGCCTGCATGGTGACTCTGAGTCCAGCTAAACTCTACTGCATGTTGGTGGTTCTGAATCCAGCTAAACTCTACTGCATGTTGAGGGTTTCTGAATCCAGCTATGTTATTATGGACAATACTGCTGAGTGGGGGGGGGACTGAGGAACATAGACCCTGATATGTTATTATGGACAGTACTGCTGGGGGTTGAGGAACATAGACCCTGCTATGTTATTATGGACAGTACTGCTGGGGGGCTGGAGGAACATAGACCCTGCTATGTTATTATGGACAGTACTGCTGGGGGAGGGCTGAGAACATGGACCCTGCTATGTTATTATGGACAGTACTGCTGGGGAGGGCTGAGGAACATAGACCCTGCTATGTTATTATGGACAGTACTGCTGGGGCTGAGAACATAGACCCTGCTATGTTATTATGGACAGTACTGCTGGGGGGCTGAGGAACATAGACCCTGCTATGTTATTATGGACAGTACTGCTGGGGGGCTGAGGAACATAGACCCTGCTATGTTATATGACAGTACTGCTGGGGAGGGCTGAGGAACATAGACCCTGCTATGTTATTATGGACAGTACTGCTGGGGGGAGCTGAGGAACATGGACCCTGCTATGTTATTATGGACAGTACTGCTGGGGGCTGAGGAACATAGACCCTGCTATGTTATTATGGACAGTACTGCTGGGGAGAGAGGGGGCGTGAGGAACATAGACCCTGCTATGTTATTATGGACAGTACTGCTGGGGAGGGCTGAGGAACATAGACCCTGCTATGTTATTATTTATTATGGACAGTACTGCTGGGGGGCTGAGGAACATAGACCCTGCTATGTTATTATGTTATTATGGACAGTAACTGGGGGGGAGCTGAGGAACATAGACCCTGCTATGTTATTATGTTATTATGGACAGTACTGCTGAGGGGGGCTGAGGGACCATAGACCCTGCTATGTTATTATGGACAGTACTGCTGGGGCTGAGGGAACATAGACCTGCTGTTATTTATTATGTTATTATGGACAGTACTGCTGAGGGGAGGAACATAGACCCTGCTATGTTTATGTTATTATGGACAGTACTGCTGGGGGGGCTGAGGAACATAGACCCTGCTATGTTATTATGTTATTATGGACAGTACTGCTGGGGGCTGAGGAACATAGACCCTGCTATGTTATTATGTTATTATGGACAGTACTGCTGGGGGGCTGAGGAACATAGACCCTGCTATGTTATTATGTTATTATGGACAGTACTGCTGGGGGGCTGAGGAACATAGACCCTGTATATGTTATTATGTTATTATGGACAGTACTGCTGGGGGGGCTGAGGAACATAGACCCTGTATATTATTATGTTATTATGGACAGTACTGCTGGGGGGGCTGAGGAACATAGACCCTGCTATGTTATTATGGACAGTACTGCTGGGGGGGGGGCTGAGGAACATGGACGGATGACCTGAGACCTAAATGTCATTATCATTCTGTCTCTCAATTTGCCAGTCGCTACAACACAGCTACTTCTGTAAATACTTCATTTCTACGTGTTTTTCTGTACGGGGAAGTCTCAGTGGAGAGCGATGTCTCTTTCACAACTTTGAGCCGAACGGATAGAATTGGACGAGCAACTGATTGTCAGTCTGTAATTGGTTTCACTGTGTGGGGTTCACTGTGTGGGTTTCACTGTGTGGGTTTTACTGTGTGGGTTTCACTGTGTGGGTTTCATTGTGTGGGTTTCACTGTGTGGGTTTCACTGTGTGGGTTTCACTGTGTGGGTTTCACATAGTGGGTTTTACTGTGTGGGTTTCACATAGTGGGTTTCACTGTGTGGGTTTCACTGTGTGGGTTTTACTGTGTGGGTTTCACTGTGTGGGTTTCACTGTGTGGGTTTTACTGTGTGGGTTTCACTGTGTGGGTTTTACTGTGTGGGTTTCACTGTGTGGGTTTCACTGTGTGGGTTTTACTGTGTGGGTTTCACTGTGTGGGTTTTACTGTGTGGGTTTTACTGTGTGGGTTTCACTGTGTGGGTTTCACTGTGTGGGTTTCACTGTGTGGGTTTTACTGTGTGGGTTTTACTGTGTGGGTTTCACTGTGTGGGTTTCACTGTGTGGGTTTTACTGTGTGGGTTTCACTGTGTGGGTTTCACTGTGTGGGTTTTACTGTGTGGGTTTCACTGTGTGGGTTTCACTGTGTGGGTTTCACATAGTGGGTTTCACTGTGTGGGTTTTACTGTGTGGGTTTCACATAGTGGGTTTCACATAGTGGGTTTCACATAGTGGGTTTTACTGTGTGGGTTTTACTGTGTGGGTTTCACTGTGTGGGTTTCACTGTGTGGGTTTCACTGTGTGGGTTTCACTGTGTGGGTTTCACAATGTCAGTTTTACATAGTGGGTTTCACATAGTGGGTTTCACATAGTTGGTTTCACTGTGTGGGTTTTACTGTGTGGGTTTCACATAGTGGGTTTCACACAGTTAGTTTTACATAGTGGGTTTCACATAGTGGGTTTCACATAGTGGGTTTCACTTTGTGGGTTTCACATAGTGGGTTTCACATAGTCAGTTTTACATAGTGGGTTTTACATAGTGGGTTTCACATAGTAGGTTTCACATAGTGGGTTTCACATAGTGGGTTTTACATAGTGGGTTTCACTGTGTGGGTTTCACTGTGTGGGTTTCACATAGTGGGTTTCACATAGTGGGTTTCTCATAGTGGGTTTTACATAGTGGGTTTCACATAGTGGGTTTCACTGTGTGGGTTTCACATAGTGGGTTTCACATAGTGGGTTTCACTGTGGGTTTCACATAGTCAGTTTTACATAGTGGGTTTCACTGTGTGGGTTTCACTGTGTGGGTTTCACTGTGTGGGTTTCACTGTGTTTTTAAACAAGATTCTATCCAGTAGTCTTTTCAGGAGGAAATCTATGAATTTGTCACAAAGGGCAGCTTATTCCCTTCATAGTGCACTACTTTTAATGGGCCCTGGTTGAAAGTAGGGCACTTTATTATCGGTAAATAGGGTGCAATTTGGGACGCATGCCCTATGTTCTTTTCCTGCTTGGAGCCATTCTAGACCGGGTGGGGAGAGTAATAGGATTTCCTTTATCAATTTGACTTGAAATGATTACGCCTCGCCTCAGTAAGCTCTGACAATCTACAGCACACAAATGTACACACAACTCAAACTCTCATCTTTTGGGAACGTTTTTGGATAAAAATAACAATTTTGCAGCTTGCCTCAAAAACATCCTCTACACTCTTTGTTCTAGAACAGCGTATGGAAGGAAGGTCATCTAAGTGAGGGTTTGTTTGACAGTCACTGAACACTACTGACTATAATTATACAATAGAGGCAGTTACTGAACACGACTGACTATAATTATACAATAGAGACAGTCACTGAACACTACTGACTATAATTATACAATAGAGGCAGTTACTGAACACGACTGATTATAATTATACAATAGAGACAGTTACTGAACACGACTGGTTATAATTATACAATAGAGACAGTTACTGAACACGACTGACTATAATTATACAATAGAGACAGTTACTGAACACGACTGATTATAATTATACAATAGAGACAGTTACTGAACACGACTGGCTATAATTATACAATAGAGACAGTCACTGAACACGACTGGTTATAATTATACAATAGAGTCCCCGGGAAGGAAAATGCTTCTCTTTTTTTCATGTATACTCTGTAGACTCCCTCAATCTCTCCCTCTTGCTTTTCTTTTCAAATCGGTGTATAGGGAGAGGTTTCCTGGTCAGAGAGAGAGAGAGAGAGAGAGAGAGAGAGAGAGAGAGAGAGAGAGAGAGAGATAATGATGGAGAGACAGAGAGAGGGAGAGCGAGAAAGAGAGAGAGAGACAGAGACGAAGAGAGAGAAAGGTATTGTTGCAGAAAAGCCATACATTGGTATTGTGTCAGTGTGGACCTGTATTAATGTTCCAGGTAGTGAGCAGTATTTGTGTTTGAATAGAAAGCAGACCGTGTGAGAGTGGATGTGCTCTGCCTCCTCTCTCATCTCTCTCTCTCCTCACTCCTCTCTCTCTCTCCTCTCTCCCCTCTCTCTCTCCTCCTCCCTCCCATCTCTCTCTCCTCTCTCCCCTCTCTCTCTTCTCCCTCCCTTCTCTCTCTCTCTTCCCTCCCCTCTCTCTCTCCTCCCTCCCCTCTCTCTCCTTCCTCCCCTCTCTCTCTCCTCATCTCTCTCTCCTCCCTCCCCTCTCTCTCTCCTCTCCTCATCTCTCTCTCCTCCCTCCCCCTCTCTCTCTCTTGTGTATGCAGCACTCCTCTCTTAATCTCTCTCTCTCATCTCCTCATCTCTCTCTCTCTCCTCTTCTCTCCTCTCTCTCCCCTCCCTCCCCCTCTCTCTCTCTTGTGTATGCAGCACTCCTCTCTTAATCTCTCTCTCTCATCTCCTCATCTCTCTCTCTCTCCTCTTTTCTCCTCTCTCTCCCCTCCCTCCCCTCTCTCTCTCTCTTGTGTATGCAGCTCTCCTCTCCTTATCTCTCTCTCTCCTCCCTCCCCTCTCTCTCTCTCCTCCCTCCCCTCTCTCTCCTCCCTCCTCTCTCTCTCTCTCTCTCTCTCTCTCATCCCTCCCCTCTCTCCTCCCTCCTCTCTCTTTCTCTCCTCCCTCCTCTCTCTCTCTCTCCTCCCTCCCCTCTCTCTCCTCCCTCCTCTCTCTCTCTCTCTTGTGTATGCAGCTCTCTTAATCTCATCGCTCTCTCCTCTCATCATCTCTCACTCCTACCTCCCCTCTCTCCTCCCACCACTCTCTCTCTCCTCCCTCCCCTCTCTCTCTCTCCTCCCTCCCCTCTTTCTCCTCCCTCCCCTCTCTCTTTCCTCCCGCCCCTCTCTCTCTCTCCTCCCTCCCCATCTCTCTCTCTTCTCCCTCCCCTCTCTCTCTCCTCTCCTCATCTCTCTCTCCTCCCTCCCTTCCCTCTCTCTCCTCCCTCCCCCCTCTCTCTTCCCTCTCCCCTCTCTCTCTCCTCCCTCCCCTCTCTCTCTCTCCTCCCTCCCCCTATCTCTCTCCTCCCTCCCCTCTCTCTCTCCTCCCTCCCCTCTCTCTCTCTCCTCTCCTCATCTCTCTCTCCTCCCTCCCCCCCTCTCTCTCTCTTGTGTATGCAGCACTCCTCTCTTAATCTCTCTCTCTCATCTCCTCATCTCTCTCTCTCTCCTCTTCTCTCCTCTCTCTCCCCTCCCTCCCCTCTCTCTCTCCTCCCTCCCCTCTCTCTCTCTCTTGTGTATGCAGCTCTCCTCTCCTTATCTCTCTCTCTCCTCCCTCCCTCTCTCTCTCTCTCCTCCCTCCCCTCTCTCTCCTCCCTCCTCTCTCTCTCTCTCTCATCCCTCCCCTCTCTCCTCCCTCCTCTCTCTTTCTCTCCTCCCTCCTCTCTCTCTCTCTCCTCCCTCCCCTCTCTCTCCTCCCTCCTCTCTCTCTCTCTCTTGTGTATGCAGCTCTCTTAATCTCATCGCTCTCTCCTCTCATCATCTCTCACTCCTACCTCCCCTCTCTCCTCCCACCACTCTCTCTCTCCTCCCTCCCCTCTCTCTCTCTCCTCCCTCCCCTCTTTCTCCTCCCTCCCCTCTCTCTTTCCTCCCGCCCCTCTCTCTCTCTCCTCCCTCCCATCTCTCTCTCTTCTCCCTCCCCTCTCTCTCTCCTCTCCTCATCTCTCTCTCCTCCCTCCCTTCCCTCTCTCTCCTCCCTCCCCCCTCTCTCTTCCCTCTCTCTCTCCTCCCTCCCCTCTCTCTCTCTCCTCCCTCCCCCTATCTCTCTCCTCCCTCCCCTCTCTCTCTCTCCTCTCCTCATCTCTCTCTCCTCCCTCCCCTCTCTCTCTCTCCTCCCTCCCCTCTCTCTCTCTTCTCTCCTCTCCTCATCTCTCTCTCCTCCCCTCTCTCTCTCTCTCCTCCCTCCCTCCCATCTCTCTCCTCCCCTCTCTCTCCTCTCTCCCCTCTCTCTCTCTCCTCCCTCCCCTATCTCTCCTCCCTCCCCTCTCTCTCTCTCTTGTGTATGCAGCTCTCCTCTGTATTCATGCTGCTCACCCACTTGAATCAACGGCAGTAGTTTTTACTACTGAGCTTAGACAATATCATGTTTTTAGAGGAGCTGAAACAGGTTTGGTATTATGCCTCAACCACAGTAGAACCTCCGGTTCATCCTCAACCTT
>NW_025753997.1:0-9799 GCF_021184085.1 Oncorhynchus gorbuscha | reverse complement strand
GCATTAGCGTAGCTTCTTCTGTAGCCTGTCAACTATGTGTCTGTTTATCCCTGTTCTCTCCTCTCTGCACAGACCATACAAACGCTCCACACCGTGTGGCCGCGGCCACCCTACTCTGGTGGTCCCAGCGCGCACGACCCACGTGGAGTTCCAGGTCTCCGGTAGCCTCTGGAACTGCCAATCTGCGGTCAACAAGGCAGAGTTCATCTCAGCCTATGCCTCCCTCCAGTCCCTCGACTTCTTGGCACTGACGGAAACATGGATCACCACAGACAACACTGCTACTCCTACTGCTCTCTCTTCGTCCGCCCACGTGTTCTCGCACACCCGAGAGCTTCTGGTCAGCGGGGTGGTGGCACCGGGATCCTCATCTCTCCCAAGTGGTCATTCTCTCTTTCTCCCCTTACCCATCTGTCTATCGCCTCCTTTGAATTCCATGCTGTCACAGTTACCAGCCCTTTCAAGCTTAACATCCTTATCATTTATCGCCCTCCCAGGTTCCCTCGGAGAGTTCATCAATGAGCTTGATGCCTTGATAAGCTCCTTTCCTGAGGACGGCTCACCTCTCACAGTTTTGGGCGACTTTAACCTCCCCCGTCTACCTTTGACTCTTTCCTCTCTGCCTCCTTCTTTCCCTCCTCTCCTCTTTTGACCTCACCCTCTCACCTTCCCCCTACTCACAAGGCAGGCAATACGCTCAACCTCATCTTTACTAGATGCTGTTCTTCCACTAACCTCATTGCAACTCCCCTCCAAGTCTCCGACCACTACCTTGTATCCTTTTCCCTCTCGCTCTCATCCAACATCTCCCACACTGCCCCTACTCGGATGGTATCGCGCCGTCCCAACCTTCGCTCTCTCTCCCCCGCTACTCTCTCCTCTTCCATCCTATCATCTCTTCCCTCCGCTCAAACCTTCTCCAACCTATCTCCTGATTCTGCCTCCTCAACCCTCCTCTCCTCCCCCTCTCTGCATCCTTTGACTCTCTATGTCCCCTATCCTCCAGGCCGGCTCGGTCCTCCCCTCCCGCTCCGTGGCTCGATGACTCATTGCGAGCTCACAGAACAGGGCTCCGGGCAGCCGAGCGGAAATGGAGGAAAACTCGCCTCCCTGCGGACCTGGCATCCTTTCACTCCCTCCTCTCTACATTTCCTCCTCTGTCTCTGCTGCTAAAGCCACTTTCTACCACGCTAAATTCCAAGCATCTGCCTCTAACCCTAGGAAGCTCTTTGCCACCTTCTCCTCCCTCCTGAATCCTCCTCCCCTCCCCCCTCCTCCCTCTCTGCAGATGACTTCGTCAACCATTTTGAAAAGAAGGTCGACGACATCCGATCCTCGTTTGCTAAGTCAAACGACACCGCTGGTTCTGCTCACACTGCCCTACCCTGTGCTCTGACCTCTTTCTCCCCTCTCTCTCCAGATGAAATCTCGCGTCTTGTGACGGCCGGCCGCCCAACAACCTGCCCGCTTGACCCTATCCCCTCCTCTCTTCTCCAGACCATTTCCGGAGACCATCTCCCTTACCTCACCTCGCTCATCAACTCATCCCTGACCGCTGGCTACGTCCCTTCCGTCTTCAAGAGAGCGAGAGTTGCACCCCTTCTGAAAAAACCTACACTCGATCCCTCCGATGTCAACAATTACAGACCAGTATCCCTTCTTTCTTTTCTCTCCAAAACTCTTGAACGTGCCGTCCTTGGCCAGCTCTCCGCTATCTCTCTCTGAATGACCTTCTTGATCCAAATCAGTCAGGTTTCAAGACTAGTCATTCAACTGAGACTGCTCTCCTCTGTATCACGGAGGCGCTCCGCACTGCTAAAGCTAACTCTCTCTCCTCTGCTCTCATCCTTCTAGATCTATCGGCTGCCTTCGATACTGTGAACCATCAGATCCTCCTCTCCACCCTCTCCGAGTTGGGCATCTCCGGCGCGGCCCACGCTTGGATTGCGTCCTACCTGACAGGTCGCTCCTACCAGGTGGCGTGGCGAGAATCTGTCTCCTCACCACGCGCTCTCACCACTGGTGTCCCCCAGGGCTCTGTTCTTGGCCCTCTCCTATTCTCGCTATACACCAAGTCACTTGGCTCTGTCATAACCTCACATGGTCTCTCCTATCATTGCTATGCAGACGACACACAATTAATCTTCTCCTTTCCCCCTTCTGATGACCAGGTGGCGAATCGCATCTCTGCATGTCTGGCAGACATATCCGTGTGGATGACGGATCACCACCTCAAGCTGAACCTCGGCAAGACGGAGCTGCTCTTCCTCCCGGGGAAGGACTGCCCGTTCCATGATCTGGCCATCACGGTTGACAACTCCATTGTGTCCTCCTCCCAGAGGGCCAAGAACCTTGGCGTGATCCTGGACAACACCCTGTCGTTCTCAACCAACATCAAGGCGGTGGCCCGTTCCTGTAGGTTCATGCTCTACAACATCCGCAGAGTACGACCCTGCCTCACACAGGAAGCGGCGCAGGTCCTAATCCAGGCACTTGTCATCTCCCGTCTGGATTACTGCAACTCGCTGTTGGCTGGGCTCCCTGCCTGTGCCATTAAACCCCTTCAACTCATCCAGAACGCCGCAGCCCGTCTGGTGTTCAACCTTCCCAAGTTCTCTCACGTCACCCCGCTCCTCCGTTCTCTCCACTGGCTTCCAGTTGAAGCTCGCATCCGCTACAAGACCATGGTGCTTGCCTACGGAGCTGTGAGGGGAACGGCACCTCAGTACCTCCAGGCTCTGATCAGGCCCTACACCCAAACAAGGGCACTGCGTTCATCCACCTCTGGCCTGCTCGCCTCCCTACCACTGAGGAAGTACAGCTCCCGCTCAGCCCAGTCAAAACTGTTCGCTGCTCTGGCCCCCCAATGGTGGAACAAACTCCCTCACGACGCCAGGACAGCGGAGTCAATCACCACCTTCCGGAGACACCTGAAACCCCACCTCTTTAAGGAATACCTAGGATAGGATAAGTAATCCCTCTCACCCCCCCCCCTTAAGATTTAGATGCACTATTGTAAAGTGACTGTTCCACTGGATGTCATAAGGTGAATGCACCAATTTGTAAGTCGCTCTGGATAAGAGCGTCTGCTAAATGACTTAAATGTAAATGTAAATGGGTTAGGGAGCTGAGGCTGGCAGTAGGAAGCTCAGGGGTTAGGTAGCTGAGGCTGGCAGTAGGAAGCTCAGGGGATAGGTAGCTGAGGCTGGCAGTAGGAAGCTCAGGGGTTAGGTAGCTGAGGCTGGCAGTAGGAAGCTCAGGGGATAGGTAGCTGAGGCTTTCAGTGGGACGCTCAGGGGATAGGTAGCGATAGGTAGCTGAGGCTGGCAGTAGGAAGCTCAGGGGTTAGGTAGCTGAGGCTGGCAGTAGGAAGCTCAGGGGATAGGGAGCTGCGGCTGGCAGTAGGAAGCTCAGGGGTAGGGAGCTGAGGCTGACAGTAGGAATCTCAGGGGATAGGTATCTGAGGCTGCTAGTAGGAATCTCAGGGGATAGGTAGCTGAGGCTGGCAGTAGGAAGCTCAGGGGATAGGTAGCTAAGGCTGGCAGTGGGAAGCTCAGGGGATAGGTAGCTGAGGCTGGCAGTAGGAAGCTCAGGGAATAGGGAGCTGAGGCTGGCAGTAGGAAGCTCAGGGGATAGGGAGCTGAGGCTGGCAGTAGGAAGCTCAGGGGATAGGGAGCTGGGGCTGGCAGTAGGAACATCAGGGGATAGAGAGCTGAGCGCTAAAAGGACCATAGAGCTAAAGCAAGGGGCTATGAAACCAGGGAGGTGTTCTAGCCCCTAATAGGCTATGAGAGTACGGAGGCTTAGAAATGCTGGGGGACAAAACGAGCTGGTGTGCCTGGGGACAGAGGGTGAACTAGAGACAAGGCTGTGGATGGCACAGGAGATGAGAGCTAGGGGCTAGAGTGGCTGCAAAGCTGTGGTAGCTAAGGGAGTTGCAGGTTCTGAAAGAACCACAGAGAGCCCAACTACTCCAGCAGAGGAGAAAGACAACTCTTTCAGTGTGGAAATTATGCTGCCCTGTGATAGCCGGTACTGACTGCTTTTGACTAGGATAAAGCAGACCATTATAGCTGCTATCATACCTCCAACCAGAGCCTCCACTAGGGAACTACTGCCTGTCTAAAACGATTCAGGTTTTGCTTAGCATTATTTTATTTTATTAACCTAACTCCAGCAAGCAATTCCCTCTTGTAGTGGGAAAGTTTCCAGGTAAGTAAGATGAATCTAGCTAGGATCCAGAAAACAAATAGTCTGATTAGATGTTAGGTTGTTAAGGGAGAGAGGGCTTCAGGGCCTCAATAAGATAGAATAATCTAATTCAGGAAGAGATTGTGACTCATATCATCTAAAAAACGAGTGTCAGCTCTATACAAAAATGTAATGATGCACAGCTTTATCTAGGCTGGATCTGACTATACCCTTTGTGAACTCACTGATAATCACGGCTTTATCTAGACTGGGTCTGACTATACCCTTTGTGAACTCACTGATAATCACAGCTTTATTGTCATGTTTTGTCATTTATTATCATGTCTTGTCCCTGTGCTTCCCATTCTATTCGTTTCCCTCTGCTGGTCTTATTAGGTTCTTTCCCTCTTTCTATCCCTCTCTCTCCCCCTCCCTCTCTCACTCTCTCGCTCTCTCTTCTCTCTATCGTTCCGTTCCTGCTCCCAGCTGTTCCTATTCCCCTAATCATCATTTAGTCTTCCCACACCTGTTCCCGATCCTTTTCCCTGATTAGAGTCCCTATTTCTCTTCTTGTTTTCCGTTCCTGCCCCGTCGGATCCTCATCTATAATTCACCGTGCTGTGTCTATGTTTTGCCCTGTCGTGTCGTGTTTCCCTCAGATGCTGCGTGGTGAGCAGGTGTCTGAGTCTGCTAGGTTCAAGTGCCTTCCCGAGGCAACCTGCAGTTCTCGATCAAGTCTCCAGTCTGTGCTCGTCTTTACGAGTAGTATTATGCTTTTTGTTTTGTAAAGTTTATTACTGGATTAAATACTCTGTTTTCGCCAAGTCGCTTTTGGGTCCTCATTCACCTGCATGACAGAAGGATCCGACCAAGGAATGGACCCAGCGACTACAGACGCTCGTAACACTGCCGTCGAGATCCAAGGAGCCATGCTCGGCAGACACGAGCAGGAATTGTCTGCTGCTCGCCATGCCGTGGAGAACCTGGCCGCTCAGGTTTCCGACCTCTCTGGACAGTTCCAGAGTCTTCGTCTCGTGCCACCTGTTACTTCCTGGCCTGCCGAGCCTCCAGAACCTAGGGTTAATAACCCACCTTGCTACTCCGGGCAGCCCACTGAGTGCCGCTCCTTCTCACCCAGTGTGAGATTGTGTTCTCTCTCCAACCCAACACATACTCTAGAGAGAGAGCTCGGGTTGCTTACGTCATTTCACTCCTTACTGGCCGGGCCCGAGAGTGGGGCACAGCTATCTGGGAGGCAAGGGCTGATTGTTCTAACAATTACCAGAACTTTAAAGAGGAGATGATTCGGGTTTTTGACCGTTCAGTTTTTGGTGGGAGGCTTCTAGGGTCCTGGCTTCCCTATGCCAAGGTGATCGATCCATAACGGATTACTCTATAGAGTTTCGTACTCTTGCTGCCTCTAGTGACTGGAACGAGCCGGCGCTGCTCGCTCGTTTTCTGGAGGGACTCCACACAGTGGTCAAAGATGAGATTCTCTCTCGGGAGGTTCCTTCCAGTGTGGACTCTTTGATTGCTCTCGCCATCCGCATAGAACGACGGGTAGATCTTCGTCACCAGGCTCGTGGAAGAGAGCTCGCATCAACGGTGTTTCCCTGCTCCGCATCGCAACCATCTCCCTCCTCTGGCTCTGAGACTGAGCCCATGCAGCTGGGAGGGATTCGCATCTCGACTAAGGAGAGGGAACGGAGGATCACCAACCGCCTGTGCCTCTATTGCGGATTTGATGGACATTTTGTTAATTCATGTCCAGTAAGAGGCCAGAGCCCATCAGTAAGCGGAGGGCTACTGGTGAGCGCTACTACTCAGGTCTCTTCATCTAGATCCTGTACTACTATGTCGGTCCATCTACGCTGGACCGGTTCGGGTGCTACATGCAGTGCCTTGATTGACTCTGGGGCTGAGGGTTGTTTCATGGACGAAGCATGGGTTCGGAAACATAACATTCCTTTCAGACAGTTAGACAAGCCTACGCCCATGTTTGCCTTAGATGGTAGTCATCTTCCCAGTATCAGATTTGAGACACTACCTTTAACTCTCACAGTATCTGGTAACCACAGTGAGACTATTTCTTTTTTGATTTTTCGTTCACCTTTCACACCTGTTGTTTTGGGTCATCCCTGGCTAGTATGTCATAATCCTTCTATTAATTGGTCTTGTAATTCTATCCTATCCTGGAACGTATCTTGTCATGTGAAGTGCTTAATGTCTGCCATCCCTCCCATTTCTTCTGTCCCCACTTCTCAGGAGGAACCTGGCGATTTGACAGGAGTGCCGGAGGAATATCATGATCTGCGCACGGTCTTCAGTCGGTCCCGAGCCAACTCCCTTCCTCCTCACCGGTCGTATGATTGTAGTATTGATCTCCTTCCGGGGACCACTCCTCCTCGGGGTAGACTATACTCTCTGTCGGCTCCCGAACGTAAGGCTCTCGAGGATTATTTATCTGTGTCTCTTGACGCCGGTACCATAGTGCCTTCTTCCTCTCCGGCCGGGGCGGGGTTCTTTTGTTAAGAAGAAGGACGGTACTCTGCGCCCCTGCGTGGATTATCGAGGGCTGAATGACATAACGGTTAAGAATCGTTATCCGCTTCCCCTTATGTCATCAGCCTTCGAGATTCTGCAGGGAGCCAGGTGCTTTACTAAGTTGGACCTTCGTAACGCTTACCATCTCGTGCGCATCAGAGAGGGGGACGAGTGGAAAACGGCGTTTAACACTCCGTTAGGGCATTTTGAGTACCGAGTTCTGCCGTTTGGTCTCGCCAATGCGCCAGCTGTTTTTCAGGCATTAGTTAATGATGTTCTGAGAGACATGCTGAACATCTTTGTTTTTGTCTATCTTGACGATATCCTGATTTTTTCACCGTCACTCGAGATTCATGTTCAGCACGTTCGACGTGTTCTACAGCGCCTTTTAGAGAATTGTCTCTACGTAAAGGCTGAGAAGTGCTCTTTTCATGTCTCCTCCGTTACTTTTCTCGGTTCCGTTATTTCCGCTGAAGGCATTCAGATGGATTCCGCTAAGGTCCAAGCTGTCAGTGATTGGCCCGTTCAAGGTCACGTGTCGAGTTGCAGCGCTTTTTAGGTTTCGCTAATTTCTATCGGCGTTTCATTCGTAATTTCGGTCAAGTTGCTGCCCCTCTCACAGCTCTTACTTCTGTCAAGACGTGTTTTAAGTGGTCCGGTTCCGCCCAGGGAGCTTTTGATCTTCTAAAAGAACGTTTTACGTCCGCTCCTATCCTCGTTACTCCTGACGTCACTAGACAATTCATTGTCGAGGTTGACGCTTCAGAGGTAGGCGTGGGAGCCATTCTATCCCAGCGCTTCCAGTCTGACGATAAGGTTCATCCTTGCGCTTATTTTCTCATCGCCTGTCGCCATCTGAGCGCAACTATGATGTGGGTAACCGTGAACTGCTCGCCATCCGCTTAGCCCTAGGCGAATGGCGACAGTGGTTGGAGGGGCGACCGTTCCTTTTGTCGTTTGGACAGACCATAAGAACCTTGAGTACATCCGTTCTGCCAAACGACTTAATGCCCGTCAAGCTCGTTGGGCGTTGTTTTTCGCTCGTTTCGAGTTTGTGATTTCTTACCGTCCGGGTAGCAAGAACACCAAGCCTGATGCCTTATCCCGTCTGTTTAGTTCTTCTGTGGCTTCTACTGATCCCGAGGGGATTCTTCCTTATGGGAGTGTTGTCGGGTTGACAGTCTGGGGAATTGAAAGACAGGTTAAGCAAGCACTCACGCACACTGCGTCGCCGCGCGCTTGTCCTAGTAACCTCCTTTTCGTTCCTGTTTCCACTCGTCTGGCTGTTCTTCAGTGGGCTCACTCTGCCAAGTTAGCTGGTCATCCCGGTGTTCGAGGCACTCTTGCGTCTATTCGCCAGCGCTTTTGGTGGCCGACTCAGGAGCGTGACACGCGCCGTTTCGTGGCTGCTTGTTCGGACTGCGCGCAGACTAAGTCGGGTAACTCTCCTCCTGCCGGTCGTTTCAGACCGCTCCCCATTCCTTCTCGACCATGGTCTCACATCGCCCTAGACTTCATTACCGGTCTGCCTTTGTCTGCGGGGAAGACTGTGATTCTTACGGTTGTCGATAGGTTCTCTAAGGCGGCACATTTCATTCCCCTCGCTAAACTTCCTTCTGCTAAGGAGACGGCACAAATCATTATCGAGAATGTGTTCAGAATTCATGGCCTCCCGTTAGACGCCGTTTCTGACAGAGGCCCGCAATTCACGTCACAGTTTTGGAGGGAGTTCTGTCGTTTGATTGGTGCGTCCGTCAGTCTCTCTTCCGGGTTTCATCCCCAGTCTAACGGTCAAGCAGAGAGGGCCAATCAGACGATTGGTCGCATACTACGCAGCCTTTCTTTCAGAAACCCTGCGTCTTGGGCAGAACAGCTCCCTGGGCAGAATACGCTCACAACTCGCTTCCTTCGTCTGCTACCGGGTTATCTCCGTTTCAGAGTAGTCTGGGTTACCAGCCTCCTCTATTCTCTTCCCAGCTTGCCGAGTCCAGCGTTCCCTCCGCTCAGCGTTTGTCCAACGTTGTGAGCGCACCTGGAGGAGGGTGAGGTCTGCACTTTGCCGCTACAGGGCACAGACTGTGAGAGCCGCCAATAAACGCAGGATTAAGAGTCCTAGGTATTGTTGCGGCCAGAGAGTGTGGCTTTCCACTCGCAACCTTCCTCTTACGACAGCTTCTCGTAAGTTGACTCCGCGGTTCATTGGTCCGTTCCGTGTCTCCCAGGTCGTCAATCCTGTCGCTGTGCGACTAAGCTTCTTCCGCAACATCTTCGTCGCGTCCATCCTGTCTTCCATGTCTCCTGTGTTAAGCCCTTTCTTCGCACCCCCGTTCGTCTTCCCTCCCCCCTCCCGTCCTTGTCGAGCGCACCTATTTACAAGGTACATAAGATCATGGACATGCGTTCTCGGGACGGGGTCACCCAATACTTAGTGGATTGGGAGGGTTACGGTCCTGAGGAGAGGAGTTGGGTTCCGTCTCGGGACGTGCTGGACCGTTCACTCATTGATGATTTCCTCCGTTGCCGCCAGATTCCTCCTCGAGTGCGCCAGGAGGCGCTCGGTGAGTGGGGTACTGTCATGTTTTGTCATTTATTATCATGTCTTGTCCCTGTGCTTCCCATTCTATTCGTTTCCCTCTGCTGGTCTTATTAGGTTCTTTCCCTCTTTCTATCCCTCTCTCTCCCCCTCCCTCTCTCACTCTCTCGCTCTCTCTTCTCTCTATCGTTCCGTTCCTGCTCCCAGCTGTTCCTATTCCCCTAATCATCATTTAGTCTTCCCACACCTGTTCCCGATCCTTTTCCCTGATTAGAGTCCCTATTTCTCTTCTTATTTTCCGTTCCTGCCCCGTCGGATCCTCATCTATAATTCACCGTGCTGTGTCTATGTTTTGCCCTGTCGTGTCGTGTTTCCCTCAGATGCTGCGTGGTGAGCAGGTGTCTGAGTCTGCTAGGTTCAAGTGCCTTCCCGAGGCAACCTGCAGTTCTCGATCAAGTCTCCAGTCTGTTCTCGTCTTTACGAGTAGTATTATGCTTTTTGTTTTGTAAAGTTTATTACTGGATTAAATAC
>NW_025753996.1:0-9801 GCF_021184085.1 Oncorhynchus gorbuscha | reverse complement strand
ATATATTATTATATTATATATTGTTCCGGAGTTCTAAATTGAGCAGCTGCTGAAAAATGAGCTCCTGTATATATTGAGATTTAAATGTTTTTTTAGAGTGAAGTACATCGAAAAAATCAAGAGAAAACTGCAAGACTCAATAGAAGACAAAACCAGGAACAAACCAAAAAAGACGGGCTTTTGAAAAATTAACTATTTTTCATAAAATTGTACAGTTATCTTAGCTAGTTGAATTGCTAGCAGAATTGTTTACTTGTTGCTAAGCAGTTGCTAGGGACTCTCCTGTAAGAAGCTAGCTAGCTTACAAAGAATAACAACAAAGAAGGACAACAAAGTGAAACAGTCAGCACTTCTATTGCAACTTTGTATTTCGTCGTCCTAACATAGTCTACACTGCTATCTGCCCAGCAGCTAGCCAGCTAGGCAATTCACTGCCTACCTAATAGCAGCACTGTAGAAACTATTGCACTAATCAACTACTTGATTAGTGTGTAGTGTTAGCTAGCTACATAGTTGTTCTTGCTGCCTCGTATCCAAGATAATTGTGTAGTTTAGAGCGTGTAGTCTTAGAGTGATTATCTTAATTTACAGAGGTTAGCTAGCCAGCTATTTGTCGTCCTTAACGTAGGAGACTCTGCTAGCTAGCCAACAGCTAGCCAACGTCTACTGAATAGAACTTCCGCGACTCAACAACCTCGGTCGATTCCGCTTCGCTCCACAGGTAGTATCACATTTTTCATTTCATTTTTTACAGCACAACGGGTTTGATTTGTTTGATCGCAGCTAGCTGCATGATAGCTGGGGCTACATAGCCGTCTGTGTATCAAAGATAATTGTGTAGTCTAGAGCGATTTTCTAGGTTAGCTAGCCAGCTATTGTCGTTCTTTAACGCAACGTAACGCAATCAACACTGCTAGCCAGCCAGCCAGCCCCGAATAGCAGCACTGTATAAACTATTACACTCAACGGAACGGACGGATTAGTGTAGTGTCAACAACGCAGCCACTGCCAGCTAGCCTACAAAGTCAACAACGCAGCCACTGCCAGCCAGCCTACTTTCAGCAGTATTGTATCATTTAATCATTTTAGTCAATAAGATTCTTGCTACGCAAGCTAACTTTCTGAACATTCGAGACGTAGTCCACTTGTCATTCCAATCTCCTTGCATTAGCGTAGCCTTTCTGTAGCGTCAACTATGTGTCTGTCTATCCCTGTTCTCTCCTCTCTGCACATACCATACAAACGCTCCACACCGCGTGGCCGCTGCCACCCTAATCTGGTGGTCCCAGCGCGCACGACCCACGTGGAGTTCCAGGTCTCCGGTAGCCTCTGGAACTGCCGATCTGCGGCCAACAAGGCAGAGTTCATCTCAGCCTATGCCTCCCTCCAGTCCCTCGACTCTTGGCACTGACAGAAACATGGATCACCACAGATAACACTGCTACTCTACTGCTCTCTCTTCGTCCGCCCACGTGTTCTCGCACACCCCGAGAGCTTCTGGGTCAGCGGGGTGGTGGCATCGGGATCCTTCTCTCTCCCAAGTGGTCATTCTCTTTTCTCCCCTACCCATCTGTCTATCGCCTCCTTTGAATTTCATGCTGTCACAGTTACCAGCCCTTTCAAGCTTAACATCCTTATCATTTATCGCCCTCCAGGTCCCCTCGAGAGTTCATCAATGAGCTTGATGCATTGATAAGCTCCTTTCCTGAGGACGGCTCACCTCTCACAGTTCTGGGCGACTTTAACCTCCCCACGTCTACCTTTGACTCATTCCTCTTGCCTCCTTCTTTCCACTCCTCTCCTCTTTTGACCTCACCCTCTCACCTTCCCCCCTACCACAAGGCAGGCAATACGCTCGACCTCATCTTTACTAGATGCTGTTCTTCCACTAACCTCATTGCAACTCCTCCAAGTCTCCGACCACTACCTTGTATCCTTTTCCCTCTCGCTCTCATCCAACACTTCCCACACTGCCCCTACTGGATGGTATCGCGCCGTCCCAACCTTCGCTCTCTCTCTCCCCGCTTTCTCTCTTCCATCCTATCATCTCTTCCCTCTGCTCAAACCTTCTCCAACCTATCTCCCTGATTCTGCCTCCTCAACGCTCCTATCCTCCCTTTCTGCATCCTTTGACTCTCTATGTCCCCCTATCTTCCAGGCCGGCTCGGGTCCTCCCTCCCGCTCCATGGCTTGACGACTCATTGCGAGCTCACAGAACAGGGCTCCGGGCAGCCGAGCGGAAATGGAGGAAAATCGCCTCCCTGCGGACCTGGCATCCTTTCGCTCCCTCCTCTCTACATTTTCCTCCTCTGTCTCTGCTGCTAAAACCACTTTCTACCACTCTAAATTTCAAGCATCTGCCTCTAACCCTAGGAAGCTCTTTGCCACCTTCTCCTCCCTCCTGAATCCTCCTCCCCTCCCCCTCCTCCCTCTCTGCAGATGACTTCGTCAACCATTTTGAAAAGAAGGTCGACGACATCCGATCCTCGTTTGCTAAGTCAAACGACACTGCTGGTTCTGCTCACACTGCCCTACCCTGTGCTCTGACCTCTTTCTCCCTCTCTCCAGATGAAATCTCGCGTCTTGTGACGGCCGGGCCGCCCAACAACCTGCCCGCTCGACCCTATCCCCTCCTCTCTTCTCCAGACCATTTCCGGAGACCTTCTCCTTACCTCACCTCGCTCATCAACTTATCCCTGACCGCTGGCTACGTCCCTTCCGTCTTCAAGAGAGCGAGAGTTGCACCCCTTCTGAAAAACCTACACTCGATCCCTCCGATGTTAACAACTACAGACCAGTATCCCTTCTTTCTTTTCTCTCCAAAACTCTTGAACGTGCCGTCCTTGGTCAGCTCTCCCGCTATCTCTCTCAGAATGACCTGCTTGATCCAAATCAGTCAGGTTTCAAGACTAGTCATTCAACTGAGACTGCTCTTCTCTGTATCACGGAGGCGCTCCGCACCGCTAAAGCTAACTCTCTCCTCTGCTCTCATCCTTCTAGACCTATCGGCTGCCTTTGATACTGTGAACCATCAGATCCTCCTCTCCACCCTCTCCGAGTTGGGCATCTCTGGCGCGGCCCACGCTTGATTGGGGCCCTACCTGACAGGTCGCTCCTACCAGGTGGCGTGGCGAGAATCTGTCTCCTCACCACGCGCTCTCACCACTGGTGTCCCCCAGGGCTCTGTTCTAGGCCCTCTCCTATTCTCGCTATACACCAAGTCACTTGGCTCTGTCATAACCTCACATGGTCTCTCCTATCATTGCTATGCAGACGACACACAATTAATCTTCTCCTTTCCCCCTTCTGATGACCAGGTGGCGAATCGCATCTCTGCATGTCTGGCAGACATATCAGTGTGGATGACGGATCACCACCTCAAGCTGAACTTCGCAAGACGGAGCTGCTCTTCCTCCCGGGAAGGACTGCCCGCTCCATGATCTCGCCATCACGGTTGACAACTCCATTGTGTCCTCCTCCCAGAGCGCTAAGAACCTTGGTGTGATCCTGGACAACACCCTGTCGTTCTCAACTAACATCAAGACGGTGGCACGTTCCTGTAGGTTCATGCTCTACAACATCCGCAGAGTACGACCCTGCCTCACACAGGAAGCGGCGCAGGTCCTAATCCAGGCACTTGTCATCTCCCGTCTGGATTACTGCAACTCGCTGTTGGCTGGGCTCCCTGCCTGTGCCATTAAACCCCTACAACTCATCCAGAACGCCGCAGCCCGTCTAGTGTTCAACCTTCCCAAGTTCTCTCACGTCACCCCGCTCCTCCGCTCTCTCCACTGGCTTCCAGTTGAAGCTCGCATCCGCTACAAGACCATGGTGCTTGCCTGCACGGAGCTGTGAGGGGAACGGCACCTCAGTACCTCCAGGCTCTGATCAGGCCCTACACCCAAATAAGGGCACTCGTTCATCCACCTCTGGCCTGCTCGTCTCCCTACCACTGAGGAAGTACAGTTCCCGCTCAGCCCAGTCAAAACTGTTCGCTGCTCTGGCTCCCCAATGGTGGAACAAACTCCCTCACGACGCCAGGACAGCGGAGTCAATCACCACCTTCCGGAGACACCTGAAACCCCACCTCTTTAAGGAATACTTAGGATAGGATAAAGTAATCCTTCTCACCCCCTCCCCCTTAAAATATTTAGATGCACTATTGTAAAGTGGCTGTTCCACTGGATGTCATAAGGTGAATGCACCAATTTGTAAGTCGCTCTGGATAAGAGCGTCTGCTAAATGACTTAAATGTAAATGTAAAATGTAAATACTGTAGGTCCTCACCAATCTACACGCAATACCCCACAATGACATCACAATACCCCCTAATGACATCACAATAACCCCTAATGACATCACAATAACCCCTAATGACATCACAATAACCCCTAATGACATCACAATACCCCCTAATGACAAAGTGAAAACAGGTTTTTAGAAGAAAAAAACAGAAATACCTTATTTACATAAGTATTCAGACCCTTTGCTGTGAGACTCAAAATTGAGTCGGTAATCGCTGCCAAAGGTGCTTCAACAGAGTACTGAGTAAAGGGTCTGAATACTTATGTAAATGTGATATTTGTAAGTCGCTCTGGATAAGAGCGTCTGCTAAATGACTTAAATGTAAATGTAATGTAAATGATATTCCAGATTTTTTCTTTTGTACAAACATTTGCAAACATTTCTAAAAACCTGTTTTTTTCTTTGTCATTGTAGGGTATTGTTGTAGATTGAGGAGGGATTTTATTTTATTCAATTGTAGAATAAGGCTGTAAAGTTACAAAAAATGTGGAACCAGAAGCACAAACTGCAAACTTCTTTGGAAGTCTGGTCACTAGCCATACAGTACACCTCCTATACAGACTACAACAGTAAACCTCCTATACAGACTACAACACTACACCTCCTATACAGACTACAACACTACACCTCCTATACAGACTACAGACTACAACACTACACCTCCTATACAGACTACAGACTACAACACTACACCTCCTATACAGGCTACAACAGTACACCTCCTATACAGACTACAACACTACACCTCCTATACAGACTACAGACTACACCTCCTATACAGGCTACAGACTACAACACTACACCTCCTATACAGACTACAGACTACACCTCCTATACAGGCTACAGACTACAACACTACACCTCCTATACAGACTAAACCAGTACACCTCCTATACAGACTACAGACTACAACACTACACCCTCCTATACAGTCTACAACACTACACCCTCCTATACAGGCTACAACAGTACACCTCCTATACAGACTACAACAGTACACCTCCTATACAGACTACAACAGTACACCTCCTATACAGACTACAACAGTACACCTCCTATACAGACTACACCTCCTATACAGACTACAACACCTCCTATACAGACTACAACAGTACACCTCCTATACAGACTACAACAGTACACCTCCTATACAGACTACAACAGTACACCTCCTATACAGACTACAAAAGTAAACCTCCTATACAGACTACAGACTACAACACTACACCTCCTATACAGACTAGTAACACCTCCTATACAGACTACAACAGTACACCTCCTATACAGACTACAACAGTACACCTCCTATACAGACTACAACAGTACACCTCCTATACAGACTACAACAGTAAACCTCCTATACAGACTACAGACTACAACACTACACCTCCTATACAGACTACAACACCTCCTATACAGACTACAACAGTACACCTCCTATACAGACTACAACACTACACCCTCCTATACAGGCTACAACACTACACCCTCCTATACAGGCTACAACACTACACCTCCTATACAGGCTACAAGACTACGCCTCCTATACAGACTACAGACTACAACACTACACCTCCTATACAGACTACAACACTACACCCTCCTATACAGACTACAACACTACACCTCCTATACAGACTACAACACTACACCTCCTATACAGGCTACAAGACTACGCTCCTATACAGGCTACAGACTACAACACTACACCTCCTATACAGACTACAGACTACAACACTACACCTCCTATACAGGCTACAACAACACCTCCTATACAGACTACAACACCTCCTATACAGACTACAACACTACACCTCCTATACAGACTACAACACTACACCTCCTATACAGACTACAACACTACACCTCCTATACAGGCTACAAGACTACGCCTCCTATACAGGCTACAGACTACAACACTACACCTCCTATACAGACTACAGACTACAACACTACACCCTCCTATACAGACTACAGACTACAACACTACACCTCCTATACAGACTACAACACTACACCTCCTATACAGGCTACAGACTACAACACTACACCTCCTATACAGACTACAGACTACAACACTACACCTCCTATACAGGCTACAGACTACAACACTACACCTCCTATACAGACTACAGACTACAACACTACACCCTCCTATACAGGCTACAACACTACACCTCCTATACAGACTACAACAGTAAACCTCCTATACAGACTACAACACTACACCTCCTATACAGACTACAGACTACACCTCCTATACAGACTACAACAGTAAACCTCCTATACAGACTACAACACTACACCCTCCTATACAGGCTACAACACTACACCTCCTATACAGGCTACAACACTACACCTCCTATACAGACTACAAGAGTACAGCTCCTATACAGACTACAAGAGTACAATCTCCTATACAGACTACAGGCTACAACAGTAAACCTCCTATACAGGCTACAACACTACACCTCCTATACAGGCTAACACTACACCTCCTATACAGACTACAACAGTAAACCTCCTATACAGACAACAATACTACACTTCCTATACAGATCACAGACTACAACAACACCTATAACTCCTCCAACAGTAAACCTCCTATACAGACTACAACACTACACCTCCTATACAGACTACAGCTACAACACTACACCCTCCTATACAGACTACAGACTACAACACTACACCTCCTATACAGGCTACAACACTACACCTCCTATACAGACTACAACAGTACACCTCAGACTACAACAGTAAACCTCCTATACAGACTACAGACTACAACACTATACCTCCTATACAGGCTACAGACTACACCTCCTATACAGACTACAGACTGTAAACCTCCTATACAGGCTAAAGACTACACCTCCTATACAGGCTACAACAGTAAACCTCCTATACAGACTACAACAGTACACCTCCTATACAGACTACACACAATACAGACTACAACAGTACACCTCCTATACAGACTACAAGAGTACACCTCCTATACAGACTACAGGCTACAACAGTAAACCTCCTATACAGGCTACAACACTACACCTCCTATACAGGCTACAACACTACACCTCCTCTACAGGCTACAAGACAGTCACAGGCTACAACACTACACAGGCTACAACAGTACACCTCCAACAGACTACAACAGTACACCTCCTATACAGACTACAGACTACAACAGTACACCTCCTATACAGACTACAACACAACACTACACCTCCTATACAGACTACAAAACTACACCTCCTATACAGGCTACAACACTACTACAACACTACACCTCCTATACAGACTACAACACTACAACACTACAACAGTACACCTCCTATACAGGCTACAGCAGTACACCTCCTATACAGGCTACAGACTACAACAGTACACCTCCTATACAGACTACAGACTACAACACTACACCTCCTATACAGACTACAACAGTACACCTCCTATACAGACTACAACAGTAAACCTCCTATACAGACTACAACACTACACCTCCTATACAGACTACAGACTACACCTCCTATACAGACTACAACAGTAAACCTCCTATACAGACTACAACACTACACCCTCCTATACAGGCTACAACACTACACCTCCTATACAGGCTACAACACTACACCTCCTATACAGACTACAAGAGTACAGCTCCTATACAGACTACAAGAGTACACCTCCTATACAGACTACAGGCTACAACAGTAAACCTCCTATACAGGCTACAACACTACACCTCCTATACAGGCTACAACACTACACCTCCTATACAGACTACAACAGTAAACCTCCTATACAGACTACAATACTACACCTCCTATACAGACTACAGACTACAACACTACACCTCCTATACAGACTACAACAGTAAACCTCCTATACAGACTACAACACTACACCTCCTATACAGACTACAGACTACAACACTACACCTCCTATACAGACTACAGACTACAACACTACACCCTCCTATACAGGCTACAACACTACACCTCCTATACAGACTACAACAGTACACCTCCTATACAGACTACAACAGTAAACCTCCTATACAGACTACAGACTACAACACTATACCTCCTATACAGGCTACAGACTACACCTCCTATACAGACTACAGACTACAACAGTAAACCTCCTATACAGGCTACAACACTACACCTCCTATACAGGCTACAACAGTAAACCTCCTATACAGACTACAACAGTACACCTCCTATACAGACTACAACACTACACCTCCTATACAGACTACAAGAGTACACCTCCTATACAGACTACAAGAGTACACCTCCTATACAGACTACAGGCTACAACAGTAAACCTCCTATACAGGCTACAACACTACACCTCCTATACAGGCTACAACACTACACCTCCTCTACAGGCTACAACAGTACACAGGCTACAACACTACACAGGCTACAACAGTACACCTCCTATACAGACTACAACAGTACACCCTCCTATACAGACTACAGACTACAACAGTACACCTCCTATACAGACTACAACACTACACCTCCTATACAGACTACAAAACTACACCTCCTATACAGGCTACAACACTACACAGGCTACAACACTACACCTCCTATACAGACTACAACACTACACCTCCTATACAGACTACAACAGTACACCTCCTATACAGGCTACAACAGTACACCTCCTATACAGGCTACAGACTACAACAGTACACCTCCTATACAGACTACAGACTACAACACTACAACTCCTATACAGACTACAACAGTAAACCTCCTATACAGACTACAACACTACACCTCCTATACAGACTACAACTACACCTCCTATACAGACTACAACAAACCTCCTACACAGACTACAACACTACACCTCCTATACAGGCTACAACACTACACCTCCTATACAGGCTACAACACTACACTTCCTCTACAGGCTACAAATAGTGGCACCTCCTATACAGACTACAACAGTACACTTCCTATACAGACTACAACAGTACACCTCCTATACAGACTACAACAGTACACCTCCTATACAGACTACAACAGTAAACCTCCTATACAGACTACAACAGTAAACCTCCTATACAGACTACAACACTACACCTCCTATACAGACTACAACAGTAAACCTCCTATACAGACTACAACAGTAAACCTCCTATACAGACTACAACAGTAAACCTCCTATACAGGCTACAACACTACACCTCCTATACAGGCTACAACACTACAACACTACACCTCCTATACAGGCTACAACAGTAAACCTCCTATACAGACTACAACACTACACCTCCTATACAGGCTACAACACCACACCTCCTATACAGGCTACAACAGTAAACCTCCTATACAGACTACAACACTACACCTCCTCTACAGGCTACAACACTACAACACTACACCACCTATACAGGCTACAACACTACACCTCCTATACAGACTACAACAGTACGCCTCCTATACAGACTACAACAGTACACCTCCTATACAG